>NC_045622.1:84382400-84642400 GCF_009829155.1 Mustela erminea | reverse complement strand
GATTTTATTCATTTATTCATGAGGGACAGAGAGAGAGGCAGAGTGAGAAGCAGGCTCCTGGCAGACCAGGGAGCCCAATGTGGGACTTGATCCCAGGAACCTGGGATCACGACCTGAGCTGAAGTCAGATGCTTAACTGACTGACCAGGTGTCCAACAGTTTGTCATGATTTATTCTCTAATTTCTCTAATAGTTTTTTGGAACTTCTAAGGTGTAGTTACTGGAACTTCTGAATTAATCCTCTAGTATTTTTTTCTTCAATCCTGTATTGCTTTGGCTTTTTGCACTTGTTTTTGTAAGATTTCTTCAATTTTGTCTTTATTTCTACTAAATAAAAATATTTTTGAGAATCTTCCTTTTAGCATACCATCTTCCTTTTTTCATAATTGAAATGTGTGGTCTTACCTTTTAGTGAGAATATTAAAGATGTTTCTTTTGAAAGTGTTCCTTCTGCTTAATCTTTGCTTCCTCTAAATTGCATTTAAAATTTTTTCATTTGTTTTGGTCTCTGTGTTTGAAATTAGACACTTACCCTTGAAAGTCTTTTGGTCTCTGCTGTTGTTTAAGAATGAGGCACCAGAAAAGTGGATTAGAAGCTCTAAACATGTGGGTACGTCTATGGACTGTGGTCTTTAAGGTAATCCAACTAAAACATTTTGTGTGGAAGCTCCCAGTATGATATTATTTATGTTTTTTCTCTTGGCCTGAATTTCCTTGAAAACATACTTCCAGTCTCCTGCTTCAAGAGCTCTCTGGCTGTTAACCACTGTGGGAGCCCTGTAGAGGAAGAAGGCTGGTTAGGTAGGGCTGTTTCAGCATTTGGTATGTACACTTATTGGGATAGTAGGTCCCCCACCCCTGAGCTGTTATCCTTTATTGTAGAGACTCTCTGCTTTTATCACCTTTAGAACAACTTCTAATCTGTCCACATGAGGGAAGGGAGTCATCTGGCTAACCAGAAAGAGAAAGGGAATCTGGGGTCTAACATCTTTTTAAAAAGACATCCAAGCAATTGTCCTGTTTTTAGACACATTTGCCTTCACCTTTAAGGGTTCTGGTATCACTAGACCCTTGCAGGGATGAGGTGGAGGGATCAGGGGAGGGGTGTAGGAAAAGGAGGTGAGTGATGTAAGTCAGATTGCTTCCCACTTTTCTGTATTACTGGCTTTGCTTTCTCAGGTCTTGTAAATACTCCTCCACTATCTGCTGGTCAAAAAACATATTTTTTGTTTCTGTCACATTTCCCATTTGGTTTGCCCAAGGTTTATCCCTTAAATTGCCTGCTATTATTTTAGTGGGGCTGAACTAAGTACTTGTGTTCAACCTACTGTCTTTTTTAAAAAAACTTTTTGTTGATTTATTTGAGAGAGAGCATGCGGGAGTGGTTGGGGGGAGGAAGAGGGAGATACAGGCTCCCTGCTGAGTGGGGAGCTTGACATAGGGTTTAAACCAATGACCCTGGAGTCATGACCTGGGCTGAAGAAAGATGCTTAACTGACTGAGCCACCCAGGTGTCCCTCCAACCCACTAACTTTAACTGGAAGACTCTAAGTTCTGTTTTTGTTGTTGACTATTTGCTTTTTAGAAAACATACATAAACATTTTGTTGTTATAAACTACACAAACACAATATGGAGAAGTAATATAATAGGGTGGTTAAGAATACAAGTCTGGATCTAGATTATTGGGTTTATATATTGGCTCCATCCCTTATGTGTAACCTTGGGAAAATTACTTAATCTCTTTATGTTGCAGTTTTTTCATTTCTGAAATGGAAATACTAATAGTAAATATCTCAAAGATTTTTTGAGAACTGAATATAGTGTTAAAAGTGTCTTGCATGCATTAAGTGCTCAACAAATACTAGCTATTTTCGTTTTAAGTGGCTGCATATATTGCACCAGGTAGTGATAATGTAATTGATTATTTTCTTATTCCTGGACATTTAGGTTGTTTCCAGTTATTCTTTCTTGTTTTTATGAATAGTAGTAAATATCTGTTAATGTGGAAATTTTTGTACATTTAGGATTTTTTCTTTTGTGTGGATTCTCAGAAGTAAAGTGAGTATATATCTGTATAGTTTATGACTCTTGAGACATTCTAAATTGTTTTTCATAGGATTGTTTCTGCTTATATTTCTACCAGAATTGATTGAATGCCAGTTTCACCATCCCTTTACTAGTACTAGATAGTATTTTTTTAAAGATTTATGGGGTGCCTGGGTGGCTCAGTCGTTGAATATCTGCCTTCAGCTCAGGTCATGATCCCAGGGTCCTGGGTTCGAGCCCCACATTGGGCTGCCTGCTCGGCAGGAAGCCTGCTTCTCCCTCTTCCACTCCCTCTGCTTGTGTTCCCTTTCACTGTGTCTCTCTGTCAAATAAATAAATAAAAATCTTTAAAAAATGAATAAAATAAAGATTTATTTATTTTTAGAGAGGGAGAGGGAAGGAGAGAGGGAGAGCATGCACATGAGAGGGTAGGGCAGGGCAGAGGGAGAGGGAGGGATGAAATCTAAAGCATATTCCCCGCTGAGCACAGAGCCTGCTGTGGGGCTTGATCCCAGAACCCTGAGATCATGACTTGTGCTGAAACCAAGAGTCAGATGCTTAATTAACTGAGTCACTCATGTGCCCTAAGATAGTAATTAAAAAAAACCTGCTAATTTGATTAGTAAAAATGTTATTTTATATAGTTTTTTTTTATTACTAATGTGGCACTTGCCTTTAATCCAAAGGAAAAAAGCAGTGAGTTTACTCTTGTATTTTAACTCATTTAGTGCTCTGTGGTAAGCTATTATGAGAGTTGTTTTTAATGACCCCCATATATTCTAACTTTTTCCTGCTAACAGTACCTGACATTTCCCTAAATAGTCTGCACTTTCTCAGGCATACTGATGTTGGTGAGATTAACCTGGATCCCAAGGTTGATCTCATTGAGCTGGGTTTCCACCAGCTATACTTTGAGCCCAGTAGTTGGTTCAGGGTTGGAAAAGTAACCGATGCAGCCCCAAATAGAACCTTGGGACTTTTATCAGGATGCCGTCTTTTCCTTGTGGGAAGAAGGAGCAAGGAAGTTTGTAGCTTCGGTAACTGCCTGCAGCCATTTTGTCATCATAAAAACGATAGCCTATTGGGAATGTAGCCAATATTAAGGTAACATAGGCAAAGATTTGTATTTTTAAAAGTCCTTTAGGTCTTATTGATATTGTTGATCCAGGAACCACACTTTGAGAAACCTGGATTTATTTCATTGCTCTTGTTGTTTGTTTAGCACTGTTGATTATTAAAAAAGCAATATAATTTTCTGCCTTTGACATAGAGATTATTATTCCCAAATTTGTAAATATTTGATTTATGATTTCAAACTTTGAGTATTTATTTATTTAAAAAAATGATTTTATTTATCTGACAGAAAGAGAGAAACCAGGAGAGAGGAAATACAAGCAGGGGGAGTGGGAGAGGAAGAAAAAGGTTTCCCGCTGGGCAGGGAGCCCAGGAGGGACTATGACTTGAGCTGAAGGCAGACACTTAACAACTGAGCCACCCAGGCAGTCTGTGAACTTTGAGTATCTAAGATAAGTAACATTATGGGGTCCCTGGGTGGTTCAGTTGGCTAAGCTTCTGACTCTTGGTCTCAGCTCAGGTCATGATCTCAGGGTTGTGGGATTGAGGCCCACATGGGGCTCCCCCTGATCATGGAGGCTGCTTGGGGTTCTCTCTATCCCTTTCCCTCTACCTTTCCCCCAACCTGCCCCCACTCCTGTATGTGCACTTGCTCTTTCTCTTGCTTTAAAAAAACCCAAAACTAATGTTATATGAAGCAAGAAACAAATACTGAGTCACTAAGAAAGTGTACTTAGAGTGCATTTATTTATCTAAAAAAAAGATTTTATTTATTTATTTGTTTGACAGAGATAGAGAGAGGGAGAGAGCGAACATGCGTGCGCGTGAGCACACAAGCAGGAGGAGCAGCAGGCAGAGGGAGAGGGAGAAGCAGGCTTACCCCTAAGCAGGGAACCTAATGGTGGGACTCCCATCTCAGGACCCTGGGATCATGACCTGAGCTGGAGGCAGAGGCATTAGCCCCTGAGCCACCCAGGTCCCCCACAAAAGCTCTTTCAGTTGCCTTTTAATTCACCGAGTTCTTTGTGCCTAGAGCTGTATTAAATGATGTAGGATCATAAATGAAATAAGTGTAGAATAATTATTGTACTTAAAAAACATCCCATATAAGAGACAGATAGAACACAAATAGAAAAAATGGGGAATTATTATTAAATCTTGTGTTGAATTTAAGCACATAACAAATTTAGAGAATGGAGGGATCAGAATGGGGTAGAGTGCCCAGGGAAGGATTCTTGGAGAAAAGAGTTCTTGAACTGCATAAAGCATGGATAGAATTTAAATAAGGGCGGATTGAAAATTTATTCTAAGTATAGAGGTGGGAATAAGCATGGATTAGGTAGGAGACAATAAGGAAAGTAGAGGACATATTAGTCCTTTGTTGGGAACTGTGTACAGAAGATGAAAATTGGAAAGGGAGATGAAACCAGAAAGTGGGGAACCCTTAAAAGTCAGGCAGATGCATTTGGACTTGGTTTGTAGATAAGGAGAGCCCTTTTGAATTTGGAGGTTGATGAGATTTAAGTGGTATTTTGAAAAATAATTTTGGAGAAATATGCAAATTAGGTTGAAGGAGAGAAGATTAAAGGGATAATAGGAAAAAGTGATCATAACTCATGTGTGAGGTAATGAGGGTCTGACTTGACTGATAGCAGTAGGAGTGATGCAGAGTGAGTCTAAGGGGACTATTTGAAGGAAGAACAAACAAGTCTATTTAGATATTAGATTTTAGGAGATGAGGGGGAGTAAAAGAGGAAGAAAAAGAGAAAGACAAAGATCAGAGATTTTGTGAGTGTTTATCTTGGAGATTTAAATAAAATATTTGATACTACTGACAGAATTGGAGTTTAAAAAATTTGAAGGTAAAAAAGTGCAAATTTTGATTTGTTAAATTGGAGGTAAAAAATATGAGAATACTTCTGAGATAGTCAACTGAAGATGCATTGAGAATTGTTCACATGTAGTCACTAGATAGAACTTTTAGCTGGAAGTAAAATTAGAGATAAAGTAAGAAAGTAGATCCAGAAAGGTCAAGCAATTCGTCTGCAATCAATGTGACTACTGTTTAATAGATTTGTTAATATCAACTGATTCTCAGTCTGTTGCTCTTTGAATGATTATGTGCCTATAGCAAGAGTTACTAACTCAGTACCTTGCAAGACTAGGGAAATGGAGTAAATTCATTCAATATTCAACAAATAGTTATGTAATCTTGGATATTATTGTATTATTGGGCCCTGTCCTAGGTGCTGAAGACATAGCATGGCCAGTATAAATGAGAATTTACTCTCACAAAGCTTATTTTTTAAAGATTTTATTTATTTATTTGAGAGAAAGGGAGAGAGAGAGAGAGACAGTGCATGTATGTGTGTATATATGCATGTGCATGGCAGGGGGAGGGAGAGAATCTCAAGCAGACTCTCCAGGGAGCATGGAGCTTATTGCAGGGCTCAACGTTATGACTCTGAGATCATGGCCTGAGCCAAAACCAAAAGTCATATGCCCAACCAACTGAACCACCCAGGTGCCCTTCAAAGCTTACTTTTTAAAGAAGGAGATAGAATGAAGTTACTAGATAATTAACAGATAATTACTGAAGAGTAATGGGGTGTGATGCATATTGAAGAGCTAACATATTTTAAAGATCTATTTTTAGAGAGATAGGGAGTGTGCAAGTAGGATGAGGGGCATAAGGAGGGAGACTCCATACTGAATGTGGAGCCCAATGTGGGATTTGATCTCACAAACCTGAGATCGTGACCTGAGCTGAAACAGTTAGCCACTCAGAGGTCTGAGCCACTCTGGCACCCTTGAAGAAGTAACATTTGACATGAGACCTGAAAAACATGAAGGCAATTCTGTGTAAATGTGGAGGTAGAGTATTGCTTGAAGAAGGAATAGCAAGTACATAGGCATTAAAGCTGGAATAAATTTGCTATGTTTTGAACTAAATGATGTTTTATTTAGTACTGTTGTGTGCCAGATGTAATGTGCGGCTCTGGGAGACAAAAATGAGTAAAATAGCAAGACTGTCTCTAACAATTGAGTGGCGCATCATCTAGTTTGCAATATCTGGTACACATTTCTATTGGTAATTGATAAACAGTGTAAACATATAGTTATTATTTTGCTTGTTATTTCCCTCCATTATTTTTGCCAGACTAATATTTAAGGTCTAGAACTGATGATTTCTTTTCTATAACATTCCTTGTAAGTCCTGTTGATAGAATCAATTGCTTTCCTACCTGTATTTCTTTTATTTAATTAACATATAATTTATTATTTGCTTCAGGGGTACAGGTCTGTGAATCATCAGTCTTACACAATTCACAGCACTCACCATAGCACATACCCTCCCCAATGTCCATAACCCAGCCACCCTCCCCCTCCCCCCAACCTCGCAGCAACCCTCAGTTTGTTTCCTGAGATTAAGAGTCTCTTATGGAAAAAAAAAAAAAAGAGTCTCTTATGGTTTGTCTCTCTCTCTCTAGTCCCATCTTGTTTCATTTTTTTCCCTCCCTACCCCTGAGGCCCCCTGCTGTGCCTCTCAGATTCCTCACATCAGAGAGATCATACGATAATTGTCTTTCTCTTGTTGACTTATTTTGCTCAGCACAATACCCTCTAGTTCCAACCACGTCGTTGCAAATGGCAAGATTTTAGGTTTTTTGATGGCTGCATAGTATTCCATTGTGTGTGTACACACACACACACACACACACACACACACACACACACACACATATATACACATACCACATCTTCTTTATCCATTCATCTGTTGATGGACATCTAGGTTCTTTCCATAGTTTGGCTATTGTGGACATCACTGCTATAAACATTCGGGTGCATGTGCCCCTTTGGATTGCTACATTTGTATCCGTAGGATAAATACCCAGTTGTGTGATTGCCAGATCATAGGTAGCTATTTTCAACTTTTTGAGGAACCTCCATACTGTTTTCCAGAGTGGCTGCACCAGCTTGCATTCCCACCAACAGTGTAGGAGGGTTCCCCTTTCTCCACATCCTTGCCAACATCTGTCATTGCCTGACCTGTTAATTTTAGCCATTCTGACTGGTGTGAGGTGGCATCTCATTGTGGTTTTAATTTGTATTTCCCTGCTGATGAGTGATGTGGAGCACTTTTTCATGTGTCTATTGGCCATTTGGATGTCTTCTTTGCAGAAATGTCTGTTTATGTCCTCTGTCCATTTCTTGATTGGATTATTTGTTCTTTGGGTGTTGAGTTTGATAAGTTCTTTATAGATTTTGGATCCTAGCCCTTTATCTGATATGTCATTTGAAAATATCTTTTCCCATTCTGTCAGTTGTCTTTTGGTTTTGTTAACTGTTTCCTTTGCTGTGCAAAAGCTTTTGATCTTGATGAAGTCCCAATAGTTCATTTTTGCCCTTGCTTCCCTTGCCTTTGGCGATGTTTCTAGAAAGAGGTTGCTGTGGCTGAGGTCGAAGAGGTTGCTGCCTGTGTTCTCCTCAAGGATTTTGATGGATTCCTTTCTCACATGGATGTCTTTCATCCGTTTGGAGTCTATTTTTGTGTGTGGTGTAAGGAAATGGTCCAATTTCATTCTTCTGCATGTACTCTCTATCCCTACGCTTTGAAGAGTTTTGATCAAGAAGGGATGCTGTACTTCGCCAAATGCTTTTTCAGCATCTATTGAGAGTGTAATGTGGTTCTTGTTCTTTCTTATTAACGTATTGTATCACATTGATCAATTTGCAGCCCAGGAATAAATCCTGCTTGGTCGTGGTGAATAATCTTTTTAATGTACTGTTGTATCCTATTGGCTAGCATTTTGGTGAGAAGTTTTGCATCCATGTTCATCAGGGATATTGGTCTGTAATTATCTTTTTTGATGGGGTCT
Source organism: Mustela erminea (assembly GCF_009829155.1). NCBI lineage: Eukaryota > Metazoa > Chordata > Mammalia > Carnivora > Mustelidae > Mustela > Mustela erminea. Next base: position 84,634,395 of record NC_045622.1, on the reverse strand, counting down.
TTGTCTGGTTTTGGGATCAAGGTGATGCTGGCCTCATAAAGCGAGTTTGAAAGTTTTCCTTCCATTTCTATTTTTTGGAACAGTTTCAGGAGAATAGGTATTCTTCTTTAAATGTTTGGTAGAATTCCCTGGGAAGCCGTCTGGCCCTCTGCTCTTGTTTGTTGGGAGATTTTTTTTTTAAAGATTTTATTTATTTATTTTACAGAGAGAGATCACAAGTAGGCAGAGAGGCAGGCAGCAAGAAGGGGAAGCAGGCTCCCCGCTGAGCAGAGAGCCTGATGTGGGGCTCAATCCCAGGAACCTGAGGTCATGACCTGAGCCGAAGGCAGGTGCCTAACCCACTGAGCCACCCAGGCACCCCCATGTTTGGAGATTTTTGATGACTGCTTTAATCTCTTTACTGGTTATGGGTCTGTTCAGGTTTTCTATTTCTTCTTGGTTCAGTTTGGGTAGTTCATACATCTCTAGGAACGCATCCATTTCTTCCAGATTGTCAAATTTGCTGGTATATAGTTGCTCATAATATGTTCTTATAGTTGTTTATTTATGGAGGAGAGATCACAGCATTGTGATTTCTCCTTTTTCACTTATCATTTTATTTATTTGGGTCCTTTCTCTTTTCTTTTTGATAACTCTGGCCGGGGTTTATCAGTCTTATTAATTCTTTCAAAGAAACAGCTCCTAGTTTCATTGATTTGTTCTGTTGTTCTTTTGGTTTCTGTTTCATTGATTTCTGCTCTGATCTTTATTATTTATCTTCTGCTGGGTTTAGGGTTTCTTTGGTGTTCTTTTGCCATCTCCTTTAGGTGTAGGGTTAGGTTGTGTACTTAAGACCTTTCTTTTTTCTTGAGAAAGGCTTGTATTGCTATATATTTTCCTCTCAGGACCGCCTTTGCTGTGTCCCACAGGTTTTGAACGGTTATATATTCATTTTCATTTGTTTCCATGAATTTTTAAAATTCTTCTTTAATTTCCTGGTTGGCCCATTCATTCTTTAGTAGGATGCTCTTTAGCCTCCATGTATTTGAGTTCTTTCCAACTTTCCTCTTGTGATTGAGTTCTAGCCTCAGAGCATTGTGGTCTAAAAATATACAGGGAATGATCCCAATATTTTGGTATGGTTGAGACCTGATTTGTGACCCAGGATGTGATCTACTCTGGAGAATGTTCCATGTGCACTAGAGAAGAATGTGTATTCTGTTGCTTCAGGATGGAATGTTCTGAATATATCTGTGATGCCCATCTGGTCCAGTGTGTTGTTTAAGGGCTTTATTTCCTTGTTGATTGTTTGCTTAGATAATCTGCCCCTTTCAGTGAGGGGGTGTTTAAATCCCCTACTATTATTGTATTATTATTGCTGTGTCTCTTTGATTTTGTTATTAAATGGTTTATATAATTGGCTGCTCCCATGTTAGGGGCATAGATATTTAAAATTATTAGATCTTCTTGTTGGACAAACCCTTTAAGTATGATACAGTGTCCTTCCTCATCTCTTATTATAGTCTTTGCCTAAAATCTAATTTATCTGATAAAAGGATATCCATCCCAGCTTTCTTTTGATGTCCATTAGCATGATATGTTATTTTCCAACTCCTCACTTTAAATATGGAGGTGTCTTTGGGTCTAAAATGAGTTTCTTGTAGACAGCATATTGATGGGTTTTGTTTTTTTATTCATTCTGATACCCTGTGTCTTTTGAGTGGGGCATTTAGCCCATTTACATTCAGGGTAACTATTGAGAGAGATGAATTAAGTGCCATTGTATTGTCTGTAAGGTGACTGTTATTGTATATTGTCTCTGTTCCTTTTTGGTCTACTACTTTTAGGCTCTCTCTTTGCTTAGAGGACACCTTTCAGTATTTTATGTAGGGCTGGTTTGGCGTTTGCAAATTCTTTTAGTTTTGGTTTGTTCTGGGAGCTTTTTATCTTTCCTTCTATTTTCAATGATATCCTAGCTGGATATAGTATTCTTGGCTGCCTGTTTTCTCTCATTTAGTGCTCTGAATATATCATGCCAGTTCTTTCTGGCCTGCCAGGTCTCTGTGAATAAGTCTGCTGCCAGTCTAATGTTTCTACCATACAATGGTAGAAACATTAGATTTGTATGGTAGAAACATTAGATTTCTACCATACCTATGCCTTCTTGTCCTGAGCTGTTTCAAGATTTTTTCTTTGTCACTAAGACTTGTAAGTGTTACTATTAGATGACAGGGTGTGGACCTATTTTTATTGATTTTGATGTTTGTTCCCTTTGCCATATTAGGGAAATTCTCTACTATAATTCACTCAAGTTTACCTTTTGCCCCTCTCTTCTTCTTCTGGAATCCCAATTATTCTAATATTGTTTCATCTTATGATATCACTTATGTCTCGAATTCTCCCCTTGTGGTCCAGTAGTTTTTTGTCTCTTTTGCTCAGCTTCTTTATTCTCCATCATTTGGTCTTCTATATCACTAATTCTCTCTTCTATCTCATTTATCCTAGCAGTAAAAGCTTCCATTTTTGATTGCACCTCATTAATAGTTTTATTGATTTCAGCTTGGTTAGATTTTAGTTCTTTTATTTCTCCAGAAAGTGTTTCTCTACTATCTTCCATGCCTTTTTTTTTTTTAAGATTTTATTTATTTGTCAGAGAGAGAGATCGAGAGATCACAAGTAGGCAGAGAGGCAGGCAGAGACAGAGGGAGAAGCAGGTTCCCTGCTGAGCAAGGAGCCCGATATGGGACTCGATCCCAGGATGCTGGGATCATGACCTGAGCCGAAGGCAGCTGCTTAACCAACTGAACCACCCAGGTGTCCCTTCCATGCCTTTTTTGAGCCCAGCCTGCACCTTGAGAATTATCATTCTGAACTCTAGTTCTGACATATTACTAATGTCTATATTGATTAGGTCCCTAGCCATCAGTACTGCCTCTTATTCTTTATTTTTTTGTGGTGAGTTTTTCCGCCTTGTTATTTTATCCAGATAAGAATAAATAAACAAGAGAATAAAATACTGAAAGGGTGGCAAAGACCTCTGAGAAATGTATGCTAACCAAATCAGAAGAGAGCCAAAACTGGGGGGAGAAGAAAGGGGGAAAAAAGAAATTAAAAAGAAATATATAGATATGGATTTTTAAAATCCATTTTGGATTCACTGCGATTCTTTTTATTTTATTTATTTATTTTAGAGGGAGGTAGAGAGCATGTGCATGCATGTGAAAGGGGCAGAGGGAGAGGGAAACTCAAGCAGACTCCCCACTGAATGCAGAGCCTGAGTCAGGGCTCTAGCTCACAATCCTGAGATCATGACTGAACTGAAACCACGAGTTGGACACTTAACCACCTGAAACACCCAGGCACTCCTGCAATTCTTTTTTTTTTTTTTTTCTTTTGCATAGCATAGTAGAATTTCTGTAAATTAAATGTCCATACCCATAATACTATGTATGTTAAGAGGATAACTACAGATTCAAGAAGGTATATGAAAAGTATTAGGGGTAGTCTGTAAAGATTGGGAATGGAACTTGAAAACAAGTACTAAAAAGGATAAAACAGTATTAAAAGATGTAGACTACATGGACCAAAGATGTTTGTAAGCCATGAACTAAATACAATTAATTCAACATGAAATCAAAACAAAAAATTGACTCCTTTCTCTTCAGTTTCTTAATGCAACCCGCATGCTTCTTTCTTTTCAGTTAGAATTAAATCAAATGCAGTAATTTTGGATTCACTGGACTTCTTAATCTGAATCTTGGTGTTTTCTTCAGTTCTAGAAAATTCTCAGCTGTTATTTCTTCAGAATATAGTTTATGTCTCTTTATTTCTTTCTTCTTTGTGGAATTGGTATAGCCTCTCAATTTAGATTCAGTTTTCTTAACCAGTCTTCTGTACTTTCCATTTTTATATTTCCTTGCTGCATCCTTGATATTGTACCTAATCTGTTTCCAGTTAACTAAATCTCCCTTCAGCTATGCCTAGTCTTTGTCAGAAATATTAAGTTATCAGTAGATTATATACTCTTTCTATCTAGAAATTATACTGGGATCTTTAAAAAATCTCCTTTGTGGATAGTTTCAACCTTGATTTTATTTTTTTAAACATAGTAATTTTTTTGTGATAATGGCAAAATCTGTAGATGGGTGCTTGTTTCTATTACCTATTTTTTTTTCTGCTCTCATGATGCACTGTTGTGTTGTATGTCTGATTATGTTTTCTTATTGTCCTTGAAAAATATTTTTGAAGATTTTTTGAGTACCTACAATACAGTTACATTTCTCTGGAAAGAATTTTTATTTGGTTGTGCCTGGTTCTCATGGGCACTGTCAGTCTAGAAACATTTGAAATCCTATTCATAAGTTGAAGTTTCTTTCACCATCCTATGAAAGAATCTTTGCTAACAAACTCCTCTGAAATTAAGTTGTTTACAACTTTCTGGGATGTGACATTTTTTATTTTTTCCCTCCTTGTATCTTGTTCCCTTTCTTCTTTTTTATGTTTCATCTGCTTGACACCTAGGCAATTATCATAAAAGGTAGGTTATTTTTCTTCAACATATCCTGAGTTTAACGCTTCTGAGTTCTACTTAATATAATAGGTTTCTTATTTGACTTCCTACTTTGGCAGGCCCTAGGTTTGGATTCCCTATCTCTCAAACCAGAGGTCATCAATGCTGTTATTTAATTTTATTCAATTTGGCAAATGCATGCAGGGTAAAGATGGCTTTTTGTGTTTATTTTATTTATTGGTTCATGGTCTTTTTGGAATTTAGAATTTGGCTTCATGATTTTTTAAATTATCTTGTTAGGTATTTGATTCTTTTAAAAAAAGTTTAAAAACATTTTATTCAAAATTATTATTTGTTTTTAGTTGGAGGGTTCTTCCAGATAACATAACCCATCAATTTCAGGAGTGGAAGTTTTCCTTTAAGAAAGTTTCTTGTGTACACACCTGTAATGGTTAATTTTATGGTCAAGTTGGCTAGGCTATGAAAGGTAAACACATTTTAAAAAATATTAAAAAATATATTGACCAAATGTATTTGGCCAAATACCTATCTAGATACTGCTGTGAAGGTGATATTTAGATGAGAGTAATATTTAAATCAGTAGACTTTAAATAAAGCAGATTATGCTCCATAATGTGGGTGGTCTTCATCCAAACAGTTGAATGCCTTAAAAGGAAAAGACTCAAGTTCCCCAAGAAATAAGGAATTCTGCTTCTGGATTGCCTTTGGCCCAATTGCAGTATCAGCTCTTCACTGAGTATTTAGCTTGCTGGCCTGCCCTGAACATTTCAGGTTTGCCAGACTCCCAATCACATGAGCCATTTCCTTAAAATAAATTTATCTCTCTATATACATACACATCTTATTGGCTGTTTCTCTCAGCAATGCTGGTAATGCTTTCTGAAATAATACCTATCAGAATGGCTAGAATAAAAATTAGTGTTAACATCGAATGCTCGTAGGGATTTGGAGAAGCTTGATCACTCATACATTGCCAGTGAGAATGGGAAATGGTATTACCATTCTGGAAAACAGTTTGGCAGTTTCTTTCACAACCAAAAGTGGGCTCTCTTCATTCAGTCCAGCAATTGTACCTTTGGACATTTATCTCTAAGAAATGAAAACTTAATGTCATGTAGAAACTTGTATATGAATATTCATTCATGGCAGCCTTTTTCATAAAACTCAGAACTGAAAACAGCTCAGATATCCCTCAGTGAGTAAGTGCATAGTAAACAAACCATAGTATGTCCATATCATGGACTCAGCAATAGAAAGGAATGACCTGTTGATACAACAGCTTAGATTCAAGGTAATTATTATGAGTGAAAAAAAATCCAATCTTCTTTTATTAGAGAGATTAGCTAATTAATTAAGTGATCTCTGTACCTAGCGTGGGGCTCAAATTCACAACCCTGAGATCAAGACTTACATGTCCTACTGACTGAGCCAGCCAGACGCCCATGAAAAAATCCAGTTAATAGGTTACATGTGTATATTTCCATTTATTTAATATTGTTGCAATAATGATTACAGAAATAGAGAACGTATTAGTGTAGTAGTGGGTATAGAAACTAAGAAGATGCGTGAGGGAACCATGGTTGATGGTACAGTTCTATATTTTGACTGCAGTAGTTACATGAAGCTATAGATATAATAAACTTGCAAAAAATTAAACACACACATGAGTGGATGTATAACTGGTAGAATTATTATAAATTATGTGGATTGTATCAATGTCAGATATACAGTTTTTATAGTGGACTATTATTCTGCATGATATTAACATCGAGAGAGGCTGGGTGAATGGTGTGTAGGATTCCCTGTACATTTCTTTCCAACTATCCATGAATTGATAATTGTTACTATGAAAAGTTGAGAAGTTTCTTGCAGTCTGATCCATACATTATCTGGGTCAAGTGTCTTGGTTTTTAATAAAAGATAGTTATTCCATTCTTCCTCTTTCAACTTTGTAGGGTTTAAAGACTGCATTACTATTAGTATTCATACCATCCTTATAGAATGGTGTATATCAAGGCAAAGTTAGGAAGCATAGTATCTTGCAGCCTCCATACAAAGCAATTACTGAACTTTAGGAATCTAGCTTTTAGGATGCAGTGTGTAGGGGCATGCAGAAAATTTAGTCCCTACAGATACTAAAAGAAAAGGCCTCAGCCACAGAGGAACTGTGGGGGGATCATCATTGCTCAGTGTTTTATGTATCAAGATCAGAACAGTGATGACAAAACTGTTACTTAGTGTTAAACCTAGAGGATTATGGGATACTGGTTGTTATGTTTTTATGGTAACTCTGCTTGTACTTTAAAAACTTAAATGATTTTTTTTTTTCAGTTAAACCCTTTTTATATTACAGGAAATAAATGTTACTATGGAGAATGATTTTAAGACTGATTCGTCATCATCTGCCTTTGCTCTTCCAAGTTCTTCAGAGACTATGTTTTCAATTCAGCTATTAGATTTCAAAACAAGTTTACTGGAAGCATTAGAAGAGTTACGGATGAGAAGGGTAAGGTCATTTTTAAAATGCTTTTTGTAATCTGGGAACTTAATTTTGTCCAGCCATTTGGTTTAAGGAGAAAAAAAGGCCTAACAGAATAACTTTTTATTTTAAAAGAAGAAATACAGTCTGGATAATGAAGTAAAAGAGAAAAAGACAGATCTAGTTGATATCACAGAAGGAAAAATAATTTACAAAGCAAAAAGTAAAAAGGATTTTCAGGTTGTTAAACACTTATTAAGCCAGCTAGTATTTACCGAGTGCCTTGGAGTGCATAGGTAGCACATAGTTAGACACTATGGCTGATAAAAAAAAGAGTTGCTTTTCAGGAGATTACATTTTTGTTAAAGGCTATGAGATAGGTGCCTATGAGTGATTAAGTAATGAAACAGGGCAATACATTTTTTTTTAAAAAAGATTTTATTTATTTATTTGACACAGAGAGAGCGAGATCACAAGTAGGCAGAGAGAGAGAGAGAGAGAGAAGCAGGCTCCCCACTGAGCAAAGAGCCTGATGCGGGGATTGATCCCAGGACACTGAGATCATGACCTGAGCTGAAAGCAGTGGCTTAATCCACTGAGCGACCCAGGTGCCCCAAGGGCAATACCTTTTTAAGTGACAAAATAAATGTATGTAGTAAGTATTCTGATTCAAAGAATAAAATGTCCTTATTTTTAAAAGTGGTATCTCATGAGGTATTTGTTTAGAAGGGAAATATCTACATAAAATTGGGTTTTTAAAGATTTTTTAGAATTTATTTATTAGAGAGAGAAAGAGAAGAAGGAGAGAGAGAGAGTGAGTGAGCAGGGAGGAACAGGGGCAGAGAGAGGACCAAGCTGGGAGCCAGACATGGGGCTTCATCCCACAACCCTGAGATCATGATCTGAGCTGAAATCAAGAGTCAGATGCTTAACCAACTGAGCCTCCCAGGTGCCCCTATATAAAATTGTAAAAGTTGTTTGATTCAGCAGATCTCTATTGTTCAAAACCCCTTAAAAGCCCTTCATTTCTGAGACTCTGTGGATCTAAATTTGAAGCGTGTGTTGTCAGCTTTCTATAAGATGGGATAGGAGTTGTTAAGATTATGGAGTGAAAAAAATAGACTATAAAACTACTGTAATAATGAATGAGGGATGGGGTCATTAGGATTTATATATAACTCTGAAAATAGGACAGAAGAGACAGGAGGGTGCCTGGGTGGCTCAGTTGGTTAAGTGTCTGCCTTGGGTTCAGGTCAAGATTCCACGGTCCTGGGATTTAAAGGCCTTTCAGGCTCTCTGCTCAGTGGGGAACCTGCTTCTCCCTCTCCCTCTGCCTGCTGCTCTGCCTGCTTGTGCTCTCTCTCTCAAATAAATGAATAAAATCTTAAAAAAAAAAAAAAAGGGAGAAACAGGAAGGAGAACCAATAGAATTGGGGCTTTCCTGAAAATGAGCTCTGAAAAAAAAGATCTGAAATAATATTTTTATTATGTGATTCTTGTTCTAGGATTTTAAAATATTGAAACTTGTTATCATAATAAGAAAATTTAATTACCACAATGTTTGTCCTATAGAAAGATACTTATTATCTGTACAATTAAAACCTATTTAATAAAGAAATCCTGCTAAAAATGGATATGTTGGTTAAGCAGTAAAAAATGATTTTTGTAAGAATAACTTAAAGTGGTATCTTTTCTAAGTTAAAGCAACTTTAGGTAACTATTAAGAACTTCATATTCTGTTTTACTGTGATTCAAGCATTATATTTAGTCTGTTTATATTTATAACTTAAAAAATAAGCTTGTTTTAAAAGTCTTTTGAGAGTTTCAGTGTAGCAACAGGAATTGAGTTTTTAATAACTAAGTGAAGAAGTATATGCTACTTTTATTTTTTTATTTTTTATTTTTTTAAAAGATTTTATTTATTTATTTGACAGACAAGAGATCACAAGCAGGCAGAGAGTCAGGCAGAGAGAGAGGAAGGGAAGCAGTCTCCCTGCTGAGCAGAGAGCCCGATGCGGGGCTCAGTCCTAGGACCCTCGGATCATGACCTGAGCCAAAGGCAGAGGCTTTAACCTACTGAGCCACCTGGGGCCCCCAGTATATGCTACTTTTAATATTCTTCACTGAAGGAAGAACTTTAAGAAGAACTTCTTAAGAAGGGGAAAAATTTTCCCCCTTTATTGGAAAAAGAGATGTATTGGCTTTCAAATTTACCAATATTTTAGCACTTTATTCCTATTGTGGAATTTAATTTTTCCTCCCATATTTTATTAGGGAAAATTTCAAAAATACAATAGTTGTTCAAAGGTCAACTGTACAATTAAATGTATAGTTCTTAAGTGCACCATTTCATGAGTTTTAACAAATGCTTATAACTGTGTCATCCAAATCCTTGTCAAGATACAGATCATTACTAATTTTCCCAGAGAGTTCCTCCATGTCATTTTTAACTTATTTCTCATCCTTACCTATCCAGAAACCATTGTTCCATTTTTTTCCATCAGGGATTAGTTTATTTTACTCACCATGATATTTTTGAGATTAATTTGCTATTTTATTTAATTTTAATTTTTATTATTTATTTATTCTTAATTTAATATTAAAAATTAACATATATTACTAGCCCCAGGGGTACAGTTCTGTGAATCACCAGGTTTACACACTTCACAGCACTCACCATGGCACATTAATTTGCTATTTTAAACATCAGTAGTTTTTTTTTCTAAAAAAATTTTTTTTTTATTTTTTAAATTTTTAAATTTTTAATTTTTATTTTTCAGTGTTCCAAGATTGATTGTTTATATACCAACACCCAGTGCTCCATGCAATACATGTCCTCCTTAATACCCACCACTAGGCTCACCCAGCCCCTACCATCCTCAATTTGTTTCTCAGTGTCCACAGTCTCTCATGGTTTATCTCCCCCTCCGATTTCCCCCAACTCTCTTCTCCTCTCCATCTCCCAATGTCCTCCGTGTAATGCCTTATGTTCCACAAGTAAGTGAAACCATATGACAGTTGACTCTCTCTGCTTGACTTATTTCCCTCAGCATAATCTCCTTCAGTCCAGTCCATGTTGATACAAAAGTTGGGTATCCATCCTTTCTGATGGCTGAGTAGTACTCCATTGTATATATGGACCACATCTTTCACAACATTCCTCCAATTGAAGGGCATGGCATCTTGGCTCTTTCCACAGTTTGGTGACTGTGGCCACTGCTGCTATGGGTACAGATGGTCCTTCTTTTCACTACATCTCTATCTTTGGGGTAAATACCCAGTAGACAGACACATGAAAAGATTTTCACCATCATTAGCCATCAGGGAGATTCAAGTCAAAACCACAGTGAGATACCACCTTACACCAGTTAGAATGGCCAAAATCAACAAGACAGTAAACAAGTGTTAGAGAGGATGTGGAGAAAGGGGAACCCTCTTATACTGTTGGTGGGAATGCAAGTTGGTGCAGCCACTTTGGAAAACAGTGTGGAGATTCATTAAGATATTAAAAATAGAACATCAGTAGTTTTTTTCCTTTTTATAGTTGACTACTATTCTGTTTTTTTTTTTTAAATTATTTATTTATTTGACAGAGAGAGAAGTCACAAGTAGGTAGAGAGGCAGACAGAGGGGGAGGGCGAAGCAGGCTCCTTGCTGAGCAGAGAGCCTGATGTGGGGTTCGATCCCAGAAACCTGAGATCATGACCTGAACTGAAGGCAGAGGCTTAACCCACTGAGCCACCCAGGTGCCCCAACTACTATTCTATTATATATATAATTTGTTGGTGGACGCTTGAGTGGTGTTCAGTTGGTGGCTCTTATGAATAAAGCTACCTGAATATTTTTGTACAAAATGTTGGGCAGGCATGTATGACACAGCTAAGCAAGAAAATACCTTATTTGAGTCCTATTTATGATGTGTCATTTACCTCATATGCCCTTCCTGCTCTCCTGAGTCTTCACTGAACAATTTTAATATTTCCCCTTGGTAGTCTGTGAAAGATATTTTTATTTAGCATTTTAAAAAGAAAACAGGGGTGCCTGTTAAAAAAAAAAACCAAAAAGAAAACAAAAAAGAATGAGATCCAATCAAAAGTAATAACTATGTTTAATTTGTAAAGCTAAAAAATGTAGAACTAAAATACTGAAATGCAGTTATTGATATATTTGGGTAGAATTCATTCTTTTTCTTTTTTTAAAAAAAGATTTTATTTATTTATTTGACAGACAGAGAAGATAAGTAGGCAGAGAGGCAGGCAGAGAGAGGGGATGAGCCCGATGTGGGGCTTTATCCCAGGACCCTGAGATCATGACCTGAGCTGAAGGCAGAGGCTTAACCCATGGAGCCACCCAGGCATCCCAGTGGAATTGATTCTTAGGTCCTTATATTGTTCAGGAGGTAAGATATTGACCAACTATAGACTTCATTTAGTTATGAAGACATATTAAAAATTTCAGATTAATCAGAAAATGAATAGGGTTTGTATCTTCCTAAGTAGTAGAGAGAAAACATGCAATCATGGTAAAGTTATCTTTGTTTGATGTTGGAAATAGCTGTAAAGAAAGAGTAATTTTAGGTTTTAGCTGTCTCTGAAGCTTTATTCTGGTTAAAAATACTGATGCTCTCTTCTATATATTCCAGAAACTGGCCCAGCTAATCTACGTTTTTTTTTTTTTTTCTGATTAGTTTTAATACTGTAAGGTCTGTTAATGGAAAACTAAAGGCTTTCTTTCTCCCCTCCCCTGGCCTTGCCAGAAAATGTCTTTATTTTGCCATAGATTTGTAAATTGCCATTTATGTTCTGTTAGTATTTTGAAAAGATTTTGTTGAATTCTTTTGTTGCAGTTGAGAAATTGATGTTCATTTAATTATCTCTCTGTAGGTAATCCATCATTTCTTTTTGCTCTGTGGAGCTTTTTTTTTTTTTAATCTTTAATGATCTAATGATCTAATGATTTAATGATCTGCAGTTTTTATGAATCCATGTGAGAATTTATTTACATTTCTTGGGACTCATTTTGATTCCTTAATCTTAGGAAAATTTTCAGCCATGATCTTTTTGAGAATTGCCTCTTCCTTATTTCTTCTGTTACCTTCTTCTGGAACTCTCATTAGATCATATGTTGGACCATGTCATTTTATCTTTTATGATTCTTAACTCTTTCATATTTTTCATGTATTTACCTCTCTACTGCATTCTGCATGTTTTGTTTTGTTGTTTTCTAATTGTCTCTTCAGATGTTTTTACTTGCTTAGAGTTTTATATTTCAGTGATTATGTTTTTCATTTCTGTGTTCCTTCAAAGAATCTGCTATGGTCTGGATATTTGTGTCCTTACAAAATTCAAATGTTATAACCTAATGTCCAGTGTGATAGTATTAGGCAGTAGGATCTTTGGGAGGTGATTAAGGTATGAGGGATAGAACCCTGATAGATGGGATTAGTACTCTAAGGACTCCCTAGCCCCATATACAATGCAAGGTTATGAACTGGAGATCATCTGTCACCAGAAAGAGAATCTGGCCATGTGGCATCCCAATCTTAGATTTCCCGTCTCCACAACTGTGAGAAATTAATTTCTGTTGCTTATAAGCACATGGTGAGTGGTATTTTGTTATAGAACACTGAACAGGTTAAGACAGCATCTAAAAATTTAATGTCAATCAAAACTCGGGGGGATTTTTTCAGAATTTGGCAGGATGATTCTGAAGTTTTATCTATAAGAAAATGTTTGAATATATATATACATCAAATCATTATTTCATATACCTTAAGCTAATACATTATAATAATAATAATACATTATTATATGTGTCAGTTTTATCTCAGCAAAATTGGAAAAAAAGTGAGTATAGACAAGAAGCTTTTCAAAAGATAAGAATGAATTGCTACATGCTTTATCAGATATTAAAACATGCCCTAATCTTACAATAATTAAAAATGTGACACTGTTGTAGGAATAAGCAAACCAGTAAAAGAATAAATGAGTCCAGTGGGGAAAATAATGATAGATAGTCAATAAATTCACAATACTTCATATACAAAAATGAATTTTAGAAAAAATCAAATGCAAAGGAAAAGATGTATATATATTAGAAAATATGAGACTTAATTTTTATAGTCTCAGTAATAGAGATTACCCTATCTAAAAGAAAAGATTGCTAGTTATGGTGACATACAAGTTATTAGCTTCTATGGGATAAAGCTGCCATAAACAAAGTCTAAAAACCATCAGCCAAGAGGAAATATTTGCCTCATGCAAAATGGAAGAAAGGATAAATATCTTATTTATAAAAATTCATCCAAATCAAAATCCTACAAATCTGCAAGACCCAAGTGTGATGAATACAAAGAAAATCACACTTGGAAAATCTTAAAGGAAGCCAGAAGTAGAAAAAGGCCCTTTATTTTCAAAGGCACAGTAGTACAATTGGCAGTGGACTTCTCAGTAATAATTATTCATCCCCAAAGACAATGCATTGACACTTTAAAGTACTAAAAAAATAACCACCAACCTAGAAATCTCTTCTAAAATATCTTCAAAAATGAAAGTGTGAATCTCAAGTTAATTAAATTTTGAGTGAATCTTTCTAAGTGAAAGAAGCCAGATCTAAGAGGCTGTGCAATATCCAGTGCATTTATAGGACTTTCTGGAAGATACAAAACTATAGGGATGGAAAACAAGTCTGTTGATAGGCATTGACTGTAAATGGAATGCTTAAAAGAATTTTGGGGAGTGATAGACTGTTCTGTATGGTAAAGTAGTAGTGGAAGCATTACTCTGTATGTCAAAACCCATAAAATTACACCACAAACTGAACTATGCAGTATGTGAAAATTCAGTCAGGATTCAGGAGCATTCCAAGATGGAATGCAGACTGTGAAAATACCTGTAACTGTTTCACTAACGAAATGACATCACTTTAGTGAAAGAAATTGGTGGGAAGAGACCCTGACTTAAGTAATTTTGGAAAACAGTATCAGATGAGATACTGCAAGGATAACACCGAAAAGTTACATAAACCCTCTCTCTAGTTGGTTAATTTGTTTCGCATGGGAGTAAGACTGAAACTACAGGTATGCCAGGGTTGAACAAATAAGCAAAAATTGTAGATGAGGAGTAGGTAGAATTTTTTTCTCTGTTGAAGAAAGAAGTTACAGATAAGCTAGACTAAGCTCTATGGTGCTAGATTAGAGTTTGAGATACCAGCATGAACTCACGATTTCATTGTATGCAGATAAAAAGATAAAGAAATATAGACGTATGTATGTACGTGAATTAGTATATTCTAGCTCTGCTGAAAAAGCCTAGAAATAGTGACAACCCAGTATCAGCAACCATATAAAGGGCCCAGATCTTTGTTCTAAATATCATTATCTAATAAAAGAAACCAGGACTTTTTGGAGAAATGGCTCATTCCAGGGCTGGATATCTTGTAGTGCTGGAAAGTAAGGAACACCTCAAAAGAATATAGAAGCCAACCTGAAAGAGCTTCTCATGGACAAAGCTGGAACAATTTGAGCAACAAAATAAGTAATGATAATATTGGATAATTACCCAAAGAATAGAGTAAATATCCATTATTTTCTACTGATAAAAATATATGATTGAATAAATGGGGGAGACAGAACAAATCTTCTTTATAGGAGATTCCAATTAATAAATGTAGAAGGAAGCAGAGAAATAGAAAATTGCCCTTAAAACATTATAGTAATAATTGCTACAGGCAAGATCCACTGATGAATGCTAATATTAGTGGGTGAAACTCATATGTGAAACAAAATAGTTGCATAGTAGTATCTTGCCCAAATTATTTGGTAAGTTACTGTAAATTAAAAAAAATTGAAGTATAATTAACATACAGTGTTATATTAGTTTCAAGTATACAACATATTGATTCAACAATCTTATATATTACTCAGTGCTCACAAAATCAATGTAGTCCCCATTTGTCACCATACTATGTTACTACAATATTATTGACTATCTTCCTCATGCTGTAATTTTCATGTGCGTGACTTATTTTATAACTGGAAGTTTAATATTTCTTAATTTCCTTTATATATTTCACCCATCTGTCCACCCGCTTCTCCTCTAGCAAACACCAGTTTGTTCTTGTATTGAAGAGTCTGTTTGTTTGTTTCTTTGTTCATTTGTTTTGTTTTTAGACCCCACATGTAAGTGGAATTCTATGGCACTTGTCTTTCTGTATCTGAATTATTTCACTTAGCATAGTACCCTTAAGCCCATCCACATTGTCCCAAATGGCAAGATCTCATTCTTGTTTATGGCTGTGTAATATTCCATTGTAAACACATACCACATTTTCATTATCCACCTATTAGTGGGAACTTGGGTTGCTTCTATGACTTGGCTATTGTGAATAATGCTGTAGTAAACATCATGGTGTATCTGTCTTTTTGAATTAGTGTTTTTGTTTTCTTTAGGTAAATACCCAGTAATGGAATTACAGGATCTTACAGTACTACAATTTTTAATTTTTTAAAAGATTTTATTTATTTATTTGACAGACAAAGATCACAAGTAGACAGAGAGGCAGGCAGAGAGAGAGGAAGAAGCAGGCTCCCTGCTGAGCAGAGAGCCCATTGTGGATCCCAGGACCCTGGGATCACAACCTGAGCTGAAGGCAGAGGCTTTAACCCACTGGGCCACCCAGGTGCCCCTACAATTTTTAATTTTTTGAGGTATCTCCTTACTGTTTTCTGTAGCAGCTGCACCAGTTTACATTTCCATCAAAAGCAAGAGTTCCTTTTCCTCCACATCCTCACCAACACTTGTCATTTCTTGTCTTTTTGATTCTAGGTGTTCTGACAAGTGTAAGTTGATATGTCATTGTGGTTTTGGTTTGCATTTCTCTGTTGATTAATGATGTTGAACATCTTTTCATGTGTCTGTTGGTCATTTCCATGTCTTCTTTGGAAAAATGTTCAGGTCTTCTGCCCATCTTCAATTTAATTATTTTTTTGGCATTGAGTTGTATGTATTCTTTTTTTTTTAATTGAAGCATAGTTGGCACACAGTGTTTCATTAGTTTCAGGTGTACAACATAGTGATTTGACAAGTTGTGCTCACCACGAGTGTAGCTACCATCTGTCATCATATAATACTGTGTAAGTTCTTTATATTTTGGATATTAACCCTTTTTCAGATATATCATTTGCAGATATCTACTCTTATTCAGTAGGTTGCCTTTTAGTATTGTTGATGTTTTCTTCCCTATATAGAAGCTTTTTATTTTATTGTAGTCCCAATAGTTTACTTTTTTCCCCTTGCCTGAGGAGACATGTCTAGAAAAACGTTGCTAAGGCCAAAATCCAGGCCAATTACATATGTTTTCTTCTAGGACTTTTATGGTTTCAAGTCTCAGGGTTAGGTCTTTAATCCATTTTGAGTTTACTTTCATGTATGGTATTAGAAAGTGGTCCAGTTTCATTCTTTTGCATGTAGCTGTCCAGTTTTCCCAACATTATTGAGGAGACTATCTTTTCCTCATTGTATATTCTTGCCCCACCCTGCTGAAGATTAATTGACCATATATTGATTGGGTTTATTTCTAGGAACTCTCTTTTTTTTTTTTTGAGAGAGAGAGAGAGGGAGAAAATGTGCAGGGTGGGGGGAGGGTAGAGGGAGAAGCAGACTCCCTGCTGAGCAGGGAGCCCAGTATCAACTCAATCTCAGGACCTTGGGATCATGACCTGAGCTGAAGGCAGATACTTAACCGACTGAGCCATCCAGGTGCCCTAGGCTTCTGTTTGATTCTGTTGGACTATGTAACTGTTTTTGTGCCAATACCATACTATTTTGATTATATATTTTATATATAAAATAAAATATTATAAATAATATATAAATATAAATAATATATAATATATATAATATATAAATATTATAAATAATAAAATATTATATATTTTGATACAGCATTGTAGTATATCTTGAAATGTGGGATTGTTATACGTCCAGCTTTGTTTTTTCTCAAGATTGCTTTGGCTATTCAGGGTCTATTGTGGTTCCATACAAATTTTAGTATTGTTTGTTCTCATTCTGTGAAAAATGCTGTTAGTATTTTGATAGGGATTGCACTGGATCTGTAGATTCCTTTGAGTAGTATGGACAGTTTAACAATTTTAATTCTTTCAACCCATGAGCACTGAGTATCTTTCCATTTGCTTTTGTTGTCTTCAGTTTTTTTCATTAATGTTTTCTAGTTTTCTGGCTAAATTTATTTTAAGGTATTTTATGATTTCTGATGTAATTATAAATGGGATTTTTTCCTTAATTTCTCTTTCTGCTATTTCATTAATTGGTATACAGAGATCGATTTTGTATCTTTCAATTTTACTGAATTCATGTAACAGTTCTAGTAGTTTTTTGATGGAGTCTTTCAGGTTTTCTGTAAATAGTATCTTGTTATTTGCAAATAATGAGTGTTTTACTTTTCCTTACCAGTTTTGATGAATTTTCTTCCTTTTTCATGTCTGATTGCTGTGGCTAAGACTTCCAGTACTATGTAGAATAAAAGTGATGAGAGTGGACATCTTTGTCTTTTTCCTAATCTTAGAGGAAAAGCTCTCAGTTTTTCACCATTGAATATGATGTTATCTGTGGGTTTTTCAAATATGGCCTTTATTATGTTGAGGTGTGTTGCTTCTAAACTCACTTTGTTGAAAATTTTTATTAAGAATGTATGTTGTAGGAGGGGAGACAAGATGGCAGGGAAGTAGGAGGAGGCGCCGTTTCAACCTGTACCCTAAAGTGAGCTGATTACCTACTAAAGAACTCCGATCACCCATGAAATCAGCCTGAGATCAGAATTATACACATCTGGATCTCTATGGGGGCAGAAGACTCCAGTGGGCAGGTAAAGCGAGTGGGAACGTCAGACTGATATTGAAAGATAAAAGGGGGAGGGAGCCACCAGAGGCGACCCATTGGAAAGTAATATGAGAGTGCCCTGCTTCTGGGGACCAGCATTAACTTAGAGTCTGGTTGAAAGCACTCAAAAAGAGCAGAGGATCGTGGGGGGAAATTGTGGGAATCGGGGTGGTTAGGGCCAGGGGCTTTAGTCCCTGGACCCAGGACAGCCACCCCTGGCACTGAGCCAGAGAGAGTGCTGTGGAGAAACTAGGTCTTGGTCTCCGAGCTGCCAGCGTCCGGCTCCCGTGAGGGGCTGGGACCCTCGCCAGCCGGCAGAACACCATGCTATACTATCAGAGCTTGAGACACGAGCGCCCACACCCTCCCCTGTGAGAGGTGCGTGCAGGTGCCAGCCCGGTGCTCTCAGACCAGGAAAGACCAGGCACTCCCAGCCCGGGCCAGCGGGAAAAATCTCAGCGTGCGATCGCTGCTTGGAACCTCTCTGGTGGTCTGGAGCTGCCCAGACAGCCGCCGCTGTGGTGGTTTTGGGTACAAGCAGGAGTTCCTGTGTCCCCAGGGACCGTGACTCGGAACCTGCTCTGCCAGTGGCTGAGGGGGAACTTAATGTGCTCTGGAGACCCAGAGGGAAACAGACTGAGGCTTCTCTCTGAGAGGGAGGTCGCGGTGCAGTTTGCTTTCCTCTAAATCTCCAAAAACCATCAAAAACTGTCAAGGCAAGAGAAAAGAAACGAACAAACATAAAAACCTCCAGAGAACAAAAGCCTGAAAAACCGGTTTCCTCAGAGGCCACCCCCTTGAGGAGGGTGGGAGGACTTAACTCAGGGAACATTGTCTGAAAACCCACAGGGCAGGCCCCTCCCCCAGAGAACAAACCAGGAAAGAAAAGGGGGGGGGGGAAACAACAAGAGAACAACCACCACTACTTCATAGATACAACTTTTGTTTTTGATTCGTTCCCACTATTCTGGTTCATTTTTTTTTTTTAATATAGATAATTTTTTAACCTACTTACCATCACAGTGAGATGTACAGTATATCAAATTCCATAATAACCTTTTAACCTAAACTTTTTGATACATATACCCGTGTTTTTCTTTTGCTTTTCTATTTTTAAATTAAAAAAAAATTTTAGTTTAGTTTATTATTTTTTAAATTTTTAAAAAAAATTTTATTTATTTATTTGACAGACAGAGATCACAAGTAGGCAGAGAGGAAGGCAGAGAGAGAGAGAGGGGGAAGCAGGCTCCCCGCTGAGCAGAGAGTCCGATGCGGGGCTCGATCCCAGGACTCTGGGATCATGACCTGAGCCGAAGGCAGAGGCTTTAACCCACTGAGCCACCCAGGTGCCCCTTATTTTTATTTTTTAATATTCATATAGAGTTAAACTTCAAGGTGATCCCCTTTCCCCAATCAGTGCTACCCCTATAGGTAAACCAATTTTTTAAAAAAAGATTTTATTTATTTATTTGACAGAGAAGCAAGAGGGAGAGCACAAGCAGGGGGAGGAGCAGCAGAGAGAGGGGGTGAAGCAGGCTCCCCACTGAGCAGGGAGCCCCATGCGGGACTCGATCCCATGACCCTGGGATCATGACCTGAGCCGAAGGCAGTCACTTAACCAACTGAGCCACTTAGGTGCCCCAGTAAACTAATTTTTAATCCCCCTTTATCTTAGGAAGGTTGAGTCCTTTAACAAAGATATCAAGATACATCCAGGAAGAATCAAAATAACCTTCATCACCCACACTGAGAATTTATAACCACTCTCCCATCTTTTTCTTCTGCCATGGTTTCTGTGTATTTGTGTTTGTCCTGATAGTATATAAATCTTATACTTGGGGTTCTTTTTGACGAGGTTCTTTTTTTTTTGCTTTTATATATATATTTATATATATATATATATAAATATATATATATATAATTTTTTTCTCTTGTCATATACTTTTATCAGCCTTTTTGTATATATAAATATAAATATATATATATATATAATTTTTTTCTCTTGTCATATACTTTTATCAGCCTTTTTGTTTGTCTGTTTTTGCTTGTATACATCATAAATCTTACCTTGGGGCCCATTTGGGCTGAACCTTCTCTTTATCTTCCCTTTTTTTTTCTGTCTCTCTCTTTTTTTTCTTTTTCTTTTCTTTTATCTCTCATTTGGGTGGGGAATCCTGATTGCTCAGAAGCGTTCCAGGGTGCACCTTGACTGCATCACAGTAGATACATCCATCTACATCCATTCAGCCATCTCTCACCAAAATGACTAGGAGGAGGAATGCCCAACAGAAGAAAAATACAGAGGATGGGCCTTCTGCAACAGAGCTAATGGCTATCAACATAGACAATATGTCGGAAAGAGAATTCAGGCTAACAATTATCCAGGCAATAGCTAGGCTGGAGAAAGCCATGGATGACCAAACGGAATTGATTAGGGCAGAACTGAAAGCCACCAGGGATGATGTTCACAATGTTAGGCAGAACTGAAAGCTACCAGGGATGATGTTCACAATGCTCTCAATGAGTTCCAATCTAATCTAAATTCTCTAAAAGCTAGGGTAACTGAGACAGAAGATAGAATTAGTGATCTGGAGGACAAACAGATAGAGAGAAAGGATCAGGAGGAAGCCGGGAACAAATAGCTTAGAAGCCATGAAAACAGAATCAGGGAAATAAATGATGCCATGAAACATTCCAACATCAGAATTATTGGAATCCCTGAAGGGGAGGAGAAAGAAAGAAGTCTAGAAGATATAGTGGAACAAGTTCATGAAAATTTTCACAGTCTCGTGAATGGAACCAGTGTTCATGTACTAGAGGCAGAATGGTCTCCCCCCAAGATTATAGATTCCAAAAAAAATCAAGGCACCTGATAGTAAAATTGAGAAATCATAATTGTAGACACAATCTCTTGAAAACCGCTAGGACAAAGAGGCTCCTTATGTACAGAGGAAAGCCCAGCAGAATAACATCAGACCTGTCCACAGAAAGCTGGCAAGCCAGAAAGGACTGGCTAGATATATTCAGGGTACTAAATGAGAAGAACATGCAGCCAAGAATACTTTATCCAGCAAGACTGATATTCAAAATAGATGGAGAGATAAAGAGTTTCCAAGACCGGCAAGGCTTAAAAGAGTATGCGACCACCAAGCCGACACTGCAGGAAATATTAAGGGGGGTTCTGTAAAAGAGGAAAAATCCTAAGAATAGCATTGAGCAGAAATATAGAGACAATCTACAGAAAGAACGACTTCAAAGGTAACATGATGTCAATAAGAACGTATCTATCAATAATCACTCTCAATGTGAATGGCCTAAATATACCCATAAAATGACACAGGGTTGCAGATTGGATAAAACGACAGGACCCATCCATATGTTGTCTACAAGAGACCCATTTCGAACCTAAGGATACACAAAGACTGAAAGTGAAGAGATGGAGAAGCATCTTTCATGCCAATGTACCTCAAAAGAAGGCCAGGGTAGCGATTCTCATATCAGATAAATTAGATTTTAAACTAAAGACTGTAGTCAGAGATACAGAAGGACACTACATTATTCTTAAAGGGACTATCCACCAAGATGATCTAACAATTGTAAATATCTACACCCCCAATATGGGAGCAGCCAATTACACAAGAAAACTATTAATCAAGATAAAGAGTCATATTGATATGAATACGTTAATAGTAGGAGATCTTAACACGCCTCTCTCAGTAATAGACAGATCATTGAAGCAGAAAATCAAAAGAAACAAGAGCATTGAATGACACATTGGACCAGATGGACCTCATAGATCTATACAGAACATTCCACCCTGAAACAACAGAATACTCATTCTTCTCAAGTGCACATGGAACCTTCTGAAGAATAGACCACAGACTGGGTCACAAATCAGGACTCAACTGATACCAAAAGACTGAGATTATTCCCTGCATATTCTTGAATCACAGTGTTTTGAAACTGGAACTTGATCACAAGGAAAAGTTTGGAAGGAACTCAAACACCTGGAAGCTAAAGACCGCCTTGCTTAAGAATGCTTGGATCAACCAGGAGATAAAAGAAGAACTTAAACAATTCATGGAAACCAATGAGAATGAAGACACTTCGGTCCAAAACCCATGGGATACAGCAAAGGTGGTCCTAAGGGGGAAATACATGGCCATCCACGCCTCCCTCAAAAAAATTGAAAAATCCAGAATACACCAGCTCTCTCTACACCTTAAAGAACTGGAGAATCAACAACAAATCAAACCAACTCCACACATAAGATGGGAAATAATCAAGATTAGAGCAGAGATCAATGAGGTAGAAACTAGAGATACAGTAGAACTTATCAATGAAACTAGAAGCTGGTTTTTTAAAAGAATCAATAAGATCGATAAACCATTGACCACACTAATCCAAAAGAGAAGAGAGAACGCTCAAGTTAATAAAATTATGAATGAAAAGGGAAAGATCACAACTAACACCAAGGAAGTAGAAACAATCATCAGAATTTATTATCAACAGTTATATTCCAATAAGCTAAGCAACCTAGATGAAATGGATGCATTCCTGGAAAACTATAAACTCCCAAAATTGAACCAGGATGAAATTGACAACCTGAATAGACTGATATCTAGTAAGGAGATTGAAGCAGTGATCAAAAACCTCCCAAAAAACAAGAGCCCAGGACCTGACAGATTCCCTGGGGAATTCTTCCAAACTTTCAAAAAAGAAATAACATCTATTCTCCTGAGGCTGTTTCAAAAAATTGAAGCAGAAGGAAAACTTCCAGGCTCTTTTTATGAAGCCAGCATTACCCTGATCCCCAAACCAAAGACCCCACCAAAAAGGAGAATTTCAGACCAATATCCCTATTGAATATGGATGCTAAGATTCTCAACAAAATCCTAGCAAACAGGATCCAACAGCACATTAAAAAGATTATCTACCATGACCAGGTGGGATTCATCCCTGGGTTACAAGGATGGTTCAACATTCACAAATCAATCAGTGTTATAGAACAAATCAGTAACAGAAGAGAGAAGAACCACATGGTCCTGTCAATGGATGCAGACCTTCAGTTTGTTTCTTGAGATTAAGAGTCTTATTTATGGTTTGTCTCCCTCTCTGGTTGCATCTTGTGGTGATCAGTCTTTTTTTCAGGATCATGAGATTATAGAATTTTAGAGGTGGAAGTGACTTGAGATAACTTGTAATCCAACCCAAAACCCAGAGCTTTTAAGAGACTCGTACTCTGATCTTCCTACTCCTTGTCTAAATCTCTTCCATTAATATATATAATAAATTAACTGGACTAATGCAGTCAACATAAAATTGGGCCAGACTGTAAAGGGTTAGATAGTAAAGTTTCTTTAAAGAAGCGAAATATAAAAGATAATAAAAGTCAAAGAAAGAGACTTTCTTACTCCACTAAACTGTATTTAAGTACCTAACTATGCTGTCATTAACAAAGTTACTAATTTTTTTCCATATCAACCTAAATTGGTGATGATATTTTAGAAAAAATTTGAATGTTTTAAATCAATCTTTACATAAATAATCTGAGTCAACAGATTAGTTTACATTGAATCAATAATGTATGTTTTTTAGATGTTAGCAACAACATTTCTGTTGATTTCCTTATCAGATTACATAATAACTGATGAGTTAGCTCCTTGGCCTTTCATCTAACCTACTAGGGTATTAGGATGAGTGGAGATGAACCAGTGGAAGAGGGGTCACAAATTCATTTTCTTTCAGGATTCGGGTAGTTTGCATGTGATATGGATAGGCTAGGAATTGTGTTGAACTGGAGAGCCTTTGTCTTCAGTTAAACTTGTATTTGCCATTCAGCTCCGAGAACGTGTTGCCATATAGAATAATGGGCTCTGTATTATCAGTTCTTCCAATTACTGAAGAGAAACGAGAAATCCAGACTTTAATATGAAATCTATCAGATTGTAAAAGTAGAAAGTAGGTTGAAAGTTTTTAAACAAACTATATTTCTCAGGCAAATCATCTATACAGTGGGGATAAAAGAGCTCTACCATAGAACTTTCACTTTTAAAATATGCATTCATTTGGTAACCTTTGAAAAACCATTACTCAGTCTTGCCCTTTGAGAATTTGAAATTTAATGTTCAGTTAATTAACCATGCAAATGAATTACTATATTCTCACATAGTATATATTATGTGTGATAATAGAGTTATGGAGAAAGTAGTATGGGAGTTCAGAGAAAGGATGCATTAGATTTATTAAATATATGAACAGAAGGAAATCTTAGAATTTCAAATTAGCAATAAATTAAAGCCAGAGGAAATTTCGGTATTCCAAAATAGCAATGATTTGCTAAGGAAATTGTGAAGGAAAACTGGGTATAATTAATGGTATAATATGTGGTAAATAACATTAAGCAGCATTTCAGTGCCCCATAAAATTGTTTATGCTATGAGTAGAATCATACCCCTTTATAATTATAATGATTTATAGAATATATATCTCTATATCATGGAAAACTGATAAAATGGGTGTGATCTACAATGCTGAAAGGTGACAGTATAATATACTTTTACTATATTAAGATTTTAATTTTACTACATGTTTTATATTAAACATTATTATCTTTTTATTGGAACTTTTCATTTTTATCTTTCATTAGTTCTTTAAGCAGCTTTTAAAAGTTATTAATAAAAATCCTTACTGTCAATGAGAAAAATCTATTAAATTTGGTGAGAAAATCCCATCTGTAACTTCAATAAAGTATCTAAGAATATAGAATCTTAGAAGTGTTTATTTTTTATTATCTGCCTTAGGACTACAAGGATTTAAGTGTTTTTATAAAAACAATAAAAGAAGAGTAATTTGATGGTTTATTTATTCTTTATAACCTTTAGAAAGTGTCATGCTTTTTTTAAAAATGCTTGCTTCAGGCTGTAGTTTTACAAGATGTGCTGTGTATTGGTCAGGCCTCTTCAATTCTTGACCCTGAACAGATTCAGGGACATAGTACATACAGCAGGCACATGTCCAAGCAGCCAAAACTGTAACTGGATACTTCTGTTCTCCTTTTCAAACTCATAATCTACCTCCTACGAAATTGCGCAATTCAGTTTCTTACGTGGTCTAATAAAATACTAATCATTCTTTCAGATAGTTTCTTAGTTTGATTAGCTACAAAGTATTCAAGATAAATATCATTAATATGCATGGAATAGCCTAAAAGTTCATATTTTAAAGAACCTCTTTCCTAATTGGTATTAAAGCTACTGTTTTCATATTACTCAACTTAGTCTATTATAAAGATTTCTGAAATAGAAAAATATTCTAAGACCATTCATAGCAATTCTTAATGCTTTTGTTTTTCTATACAACAAATATTTCTAGTTGTTATTTTGAAATGTTCTGCAGAATACCAGAATGTATTTGTATATTTAAACTAGGTAATTTGATTTTGAATGTCTATCTTCTGTGGGATATGAAGATTAAATTCTGAGGTTTTTGAAGGAAAGGAGTGTATCATAACAATCCATACTGTCCTATGGCACCCAGAATCTTAAAGGTAATAAAATGGCATGTTTAAGAGGCTCTGGAGACAGATCATCTAGATTCAAATACTAGCTCTGCTCGTTAGCTGCTGTGTGCATTTAGGTGAGTTACCTGTTCTCTTGCTAACCTAGCATTTATAAAATGATGATAATAAGAGTACTTACCTTGAAAAATTATACTTATGATTGAATTAATACATAAAAAGTGCTTAGAATATCTAAATCACAGTAAGATCACAGAACTCATTTAACCAGGCCCATGTAAAGAAAGCAGTATCTTGCACATTTTCAATCCAGCTGTTTTGGGATTTGATAAGATGCATACATCTGTGAAATATAACCCTTATCAAGATATAAAGTGTTTCTGTCTACCCAGGCCAGTTCTACCCTTACTTCCTCCCCAGGAGGCAACCCTCTTTTGATTATTTTCCACTGTCAATTAGTATTGTTTTTTCTGACATTTCATATAAATGGAATCATACATATGTACTCTTTTAGGTAAGGCTTCTTTCACTCAGCGTGATGTTTTAAATTCATCCATGTTGTTGTGTCTGTTAGCATACAGATACATCTATATATTTCATTTT
The DNA here is from genome assembly GCF_009829155.1 of Mustela erminea. Lineage (NCBI taxonomy): Eukaryota > Metazoa > Chordata > Mammalia > Carnivora > Mustelidae > Mustela > Mustela erminea. The sequence continues at coordinate 84,608,386 of NC_045622.1, read as the reverse complement.
CTCTGGGGTGATTATAAATTATATTGTGTTTTTAATTTTGTTTTCTGCATTTTTATTGTTACTGTATAGAACCAGGATAGTTTGGGTGTTGATGATGTATCCTGAGACCTTGTTGAACTCAGTTATTAGTTCTGGTAGATTTTTTATAGATTCTTTGGGGTTTTCCATGTATATGACCATGTCATGTACAAATAGAGACAGTTTATTTCTGTGTGATTTGTTTCCTTCCTCCTTTTTTTTCTCTCCTCTCTTTCTCTTCTCGTTCCTTTTTTCCTTTCTTTGCCTTTCCATCCATCCAGTCTTTTATCATTAAATATGGTGTTAAGTATAGTGTTTTTATGAGGACATTTTATGAAATTGAGGTAATTCTCTCTCCAAACTGGCTGAGAGTTTTTATTATGAATGAGTGTTGGGTTTTGTCAGTTGTCTTTTCTGTGTTAATTATGATGGTCATGTGATTTTTCTTTAGCATATTTATATGGTGAGATATATCAACTTAATATTGTTGTTGAATCAGCCTTATATATCTAGAATAAATTCTACTTGGTGATGGTGTATAACATTTTATACATTGTTGGATTCCATTAGCTGATATGTTGTTGAAGATTTTTCCATCAAAACTTGTGAGAGAGGGGCGCCTGGGTGGCTCAGTGGGTTAAGCTGCTGCCTTCGGCTCGGGTCATGATCTCAGGGTCCTGGGATCGAGTCCTGCATCGGGCTCTCTGCTTGGCAGGGAGCCTGCTTCCTTCTCTCTCTCTCTCTGCCTGCCTCTCAGTGTACTTGTAATTTCTCTCTGTCAAATAAATAAATAAAATCTTTAAAAAAAAAACTTGTGAGAGATATTGGTCTTAGTTTTCTTTTTTTTTTCTTTTGGTACTGTCTTTGTCTAGTTTTGGTGTCATAGTACACAGGCCTTATGAGTTATGATGTGTTCCTTCCTCTTTCTGGAAAAGACTGTATAAAATGGTGTTAATTATTTATATGTTTGGTAGAATTATCTAAAGGTGAAACCATGTGGGCTTGGACATTGATTTTTTGGGGAGCTTTTTAACTAGTAGTTATAGGGCTATTTGGATTGTCCGTATCACTTTGGATGAGGTTTGGTAGTTTGGGGTTTTGAAGAATTAGTCCATTTCTGTAAGTTGTCAAATTTATAAGCATAAAATTGTTTGTAGCATTCCCTTATTAACTTTTTAATGGTTGCAGTATCTTTGTACATTGTTTCTTTTAGTTCTTAGAGCGTATTTAAATTGTTGATGTTAAAGTCTTTGTCTAGTAAGTGCCTTGTCTGCATTTGCTCCAGTTCTTTTTAACTTTTTTTTTTTGCCCTGGGGGCGGGGGGCGTGCGGGGGGGGGGGGGGTGGGGGTGGGGGGGTGGGGGGTGGGAGGCTGTGTATGGATCACACTTTGTTTCTTTGTATGCTTGGTATTTTTTGTTGAGAAGTGGATATGGACATTTTGAATATGTGGCAACTCTGGAAATCCGATATTCTCCCTCCCCAGGGTTGTTTGTTGTCATTGTTTAGTAATTTTTCTGAAAAAATTTTGTGAAGTCTGCTGTTTCTGTCCTGTGTGGCCACCGAAGTCATTGTGCTCTTAATTTAATGATCAGCTAGGGCTTTGTTTGGCAGAGATTTCCTTAAATACCAGGAGCCAAAAGAAAAAAAAAACAATTCCCAGGTTTTACAGAGGGACTCTCTCTATGTTTGTTGGGGAATACCTTCAACACTGTATATAGGTACTTTTCAAGTCTTCCTGTTGAATTTTTTTTAATTTAATTTAATTTTTTCAGTGTTCCAGGATTCACTGTTTATGCACCACACCCAGTGCTCCATACAATACATGATCTCCTTAATACCCAGCGCCAGGCTCACCCCACCTCCCCAACCCGCCTCCCCTCCAGAACCCTCAGTTTGTTTCTTAGTCTGTTGAATTTTTTAACAGAAGTTTCAGATTTTTCTAGTGATACCTTGTATTTATGGTGTCAGCTCTTTTAGGAGTGTTATATGATTTTAAACAAAATCAAAGGATTTTTGTAAATAACTCCTTCCTGCTTGGCTTTGGGCCTTGTTTCTTGACTTTGGGTCTTCCCTTTGTGCCTTTGCAGTCTTCCCAGGTGATCTTCCTGTTCTTTTTATTTGATGCTTGTTTGTCTGGTAGTGGCTGTGGGGTGGGGGAATTCGGGTATTCTCTGACTTTATTAAGCTTCAATTCTTAGGCGAAACTCTGTCTAAGGCTGAGGTCCTCACAAAAGTTCTGTTCCTTCTTTTGTTTTTAATGCTGGGCCTACTGTATTCCTGCTGTTTTTCTGTGCCACCCCCCACCCCATTGAGCTGTTATTTTATTTTCCTAGCCTGCTTCCAGCTGCAGTGGCTTTCCACAGGAGCTCTCATGCTGTAGTTTTTATTGCCCCTCCCCCTGTAGATTAGGCTCTTGTTCCTTAAGGGAGATGGGAAGACTGTTCTGTCTAGGTATCACAGTCCCTTTTTCAGCTGTGGAAAGTTTCCGCTAGTGTTCTTAAGGATCATTGTTGTTGCCCTTTCCCTTACAGATTAAGATTCTTGGTCTGTAGGGAAAATAGGGAAAATGGGTTGTGGTGCTCTCCTCTTCCCCAGCCAGTACTACAGGGGAGAGCTTCTCAGGTTGTTGGATTCTTCCCATCATTCCCAGTAAGCACTTGGTGGACTTCCTGGAGGAAAACAACTGGTAAAAAGTATAAAACCTCCTTGTTTCTGGGGCTCCTGGGAATTCACATTCTTACTCTAGTCCGTGTTCTGCCTTTAGCAATTTATTAAGAACTTTCAGCTGAGTTTTCTTACCGGTACTCAGCCGTTTATGTCGCAGGTAAGTAAATGCTGTGGTTCTCTTTTCCCTGCAGGAGAGAATTATCCAGAGTTTGGATTAATTGAATGATCTGGGACCTCAGTTCTCTGATGGGTTTGTCTATTTAGTTTGCAATTTTTCCAGATTTTTTCTTGTTGTAAGCATGAGAGGATGCTCTTTTTATCTCTCTAGAAAGAGAAGAAATGTAAAGCATTTTTCTTTTTTATTTAGGAAGCAGAAACTCAATATGAAGAGCAGATTGGGAAAATTATCATGGAGACACAAGAACTTAAATGGCAAAAAGTGAGTGGTTTTTTTTTTTTTTTTTTTTTTAAGATTGACCCTAGAGAGAGTGAGCACACACTGGAGTGCACGTGAGTGGTGGGGGAGGAATAGAGGGGAGAGAAACTCAAGCAGACTCCTCTGAGCGTGGAGCTGATGTGGGGCTCAGTCTCCCCATCCTGAGATCAGGCCCTAAGCCTAAATCAAGAGTTGGATGCTTAATGAATGGAACCACCCAGGTAACCCCAAAGCGAGTATTTTTAATTTTTATTTCAGATTAGTCTTTTTAACATCTATTTAAAGAGGTATTCTAATCCTTAATTGCAGTTTGAATTTTAAAATTTCCTAAACATGTTTGGGGATTATGCATCATTTTAAACAAAGTCTCAAGAGAATTCTGACTAAAATTGTTTTAATAACATTTGGGCCTCCAGAACACTAAGAATGAAATTTTTTCCCAAGATTTCTGATAATAATGCTGAAAACGACTATGATCTATTTAATGTCTGGGAAACACATTGTGTATTATAAAGGAGTCAAAATACTTTCCAAGAAGTGAAACCTCTTTATTTTCCCAGGCTCTTATTACATACTGTAACCAAATATTTAAAAACAGTGACAACAACAACAACCCAGTATCAGAGGGACACCTGGTTGGCTGTGTCAGTAGAGCCTGTGACTCTTGGTCCCAGAGTCATGGTTCAAGCCCCATGCTGCATGTGGAGACTGCTAAAAACAAAAAAAAAACCACGAGTATCATCAGATCCGATTCTCTTTCTGGCCTTATTTATATAGAAGCGTTTTTGATGTGCTTCTGTCTTTCCACCAAATAATTTTAATAGCTAAAAATTGAAATCTTAGTTATGATGGCACCCCTTCTTTTAACTATTTGGTAGTATTGAAATAGGATGTTGGAGGTGACATATCAGAATCAGAATTCAAGTGACAGAGGATAGCTCAAACTAGAAATGATGGGAATTTTGAGACCAGACAGATACAAAAGGAGTAAACTAGAGTTGGATTTCATGAGGCACAGGTCTCAAACTTCTCTGCAGAAAGAAAAAGCAGATAAACACCAAGTACAAACTGAAACTCCAAGCAGATTTCAAAGTATGAAGTTATGTCTTATTTTTGGTTAGAGTCAACAGTATAAAGTTATCCATATCCTTAAATTAATCAGTGTGTTTAATACAATCCAATACCAGGAATGTGTTTTGCTGTACCTAAGCTGTTCTAAGGTTTATGTGGAAATAAACGTGCAAGAGTGTCTGGGAAATTTTTGAAAAAGAACAGAACAAAATAGCTACGCAATTTTTTATTTTTTAAAAATTTTTATTTAATGATTTTATTTATTTATTTGACAGAGAGCGAACACAAGTAGGCAGCGAGGCAGCCAGAGAGAGAGGTAGAAGCAGGCTCCTGCTGAGCAGAGAGCCCAATGCGGGGCTCGATCCCAGGACCCTGGGATCATGACTTGAGCCAAAGGCAGAGGCTTTAACCCACTGAGCCACCCAGGTGCCCCATTATGCTAGTTTTGAAATATATTCTTATGAACTGTAGTAATTAAGTTAGCTTGGTGTAGCATACATGGATAGGTATCCCTCAGAACACAATAGAGTCTAGAAATAGATCCAAATCACAGTATAAATTAGTGAATGATAAAGATGGCATTTTTTTATTCTGACAAAATTCCAAACTTTTTTGGGAATTTTTATGTCCTTTTGAGCTAAAGCAGTAAGTAGTTAAATGGAATCAGTGAATCTCCTCATCTTTAGAACAATAAAACTTGCCCATGTATTCTATAAGAGTGCAGTTACAGAGAAATTCAAGTTCCTTAAGGTTCCTCAGTAAACCCCTGAGGCATAGAGCTATCCAAATAAATTGTTGACTTTCCCAGGACAAAACGGGTCACACCTTCTTGATCTAAAGGGACATTATGGGAAACAGAACGTATATTTACAGTGATAAAATACATAAAGATGAAACAGTATTTGGGCACAGTACTACAAAGAATTGGGGCCATGGTTATTTTATTTATTTTTCTTGAACAGATCTTTATCTTTACCCATTGGGTTTCTTGAATGGGAAACAACAGTGTTTGAAGACTGGTATAAAATGTGATTGAGCCTTTCTCTATTAGGCTTTTAGACTATTGGCTCTAGTTCTTAACTTCTGGTTTTAAGAGATATTATATGAAGTTAGGTAGAGGTTTGCTGCTAATATCAGTAAGACATTTTGCCAACAAAGAATGCTACTTCAAAGAGATCTTAATTTGGTCATATGCAAAGGTACCAGTAAGTCAGTAACTAAATTAGCTGTGATCTGATTACAATAGAAAAATCCTCAGGGATCTAAAAAAAATCAGGGAAGAATTTAATTTTGCAGTTCAGTTTACATAGTAGATTCCTTTCTCTTATGCTAATGGGTGTGGTGTCAAAAAGGGGAAAATAATATGTCTCACTTGAGGATCCAAGGATAACAGTTGGAGGCTGAAACAGTGGGGAGTATCTCTGGATTATTAGAGATATTCACTATCTGAGTAGCTCAGTGACTCTGAGGAAAAGGTTATGTGATGATGGCAGGATTTATGGTATAAGTAAAGTATTTGCAAAGTTTCTTTTAATATTTAGAGAAATTTCTCTTTGCAAGTTTGAGGATAAAATGAGAACTTGGGGGCATGATTTGCCTTCAGCAGTATCATTGATTTGCCCACTTGATTTTTTTCCCCTTCATTTTTCTTATCTAGTTCAGAAAAGTGTTTCCCCTGTGCCCCCACCCTTTTTAAATAATAAATATCTACAAGTGTCTCTACCAAGAGGCTCACTACTTTAGTGCTTGATGACTAGAGTGGGAGCATTACATTAAGTTGTTTTATCTGTAAGGCCTCCAGTTTATTCTGCTTTTGTTCAAAGGCTTTTTGAACATCTGGATTTGAGATCTCGTAATGGGGCTATTTCCCATTCCAGTTTTGTTGCATATTAAAACCTTAATATAGAAATAGAAATCTCCTATTTCTAGGTTTAAGGCTGGTCACAAAAAGTAAGGAGGAAGCTAGAGGTCACATTTACTTGAGAATGTACTCCTCAGAGAACCTATCCCTGAGGTCTTCAATAAATTCTTTCCTTGCTTACAGGAATGGATTAGAGTCTAATTTATTTTCACAGAAAACTGGACAATAGGTTCTGAAAGATTTTATCCAACATCTACAGCCTTTCTAAACCTGTCTGCCTTCCTGTGCATTTTGCGATTTCCTGTCATTCCTGGGATCTTTTCACTTTGCTTTTTCTATTCATTTTTTTTTTTTATTTGAGATTATGAACCATTGGTTCAGATCTGGGAATTGGTATTACTACTTTTTAAAATAAGTTATAAGAATTAAAATTCTTTTAAAGTTTATTTTGTATTTTTAATATCTTTATGCCCAGCACAGGGCTTAAACTCACACTCTGGAGTCCAAGAATCCCATGCTGTTCAGACTGAGCCAGCCAGGCACCCCAAGAATTAAAATATTTTAAAATAATTGCTAACTTCAGGAAAAATAAGAAGCTCTGTTAGGTAGAAATGTAATTACAGTATATTATATGGGTGAGCAGTGAATAAACATTGCATAGTCATGATAGTATAAATACTGAAGATTGATTTAAGTCACAGTTTTTATGTAACTCTTTTGGAAGAATAGAGGGAGCAGATGTTAGGTTATACAAGAAAGCCAAACTCCAACTATCATAATAGAAATCAGATAAAATTTTTAAGTTGGTAAATCAACATATATTTAGAAACCTGGAATCAAATAACAAACATTCAAAGTGGTTCCCACTTTTAGATCTAATTTCTGTTTAATTGTGAAAATTATTCACTAAACATAGGAAAAAAAAGTTTGAAGTCATCTTGAATCTGAAGAACAGAACACACAGCTTCTATTAAAGAAGGGGAGAAGAGAAGAAAAAAAAATGGAATCATATATGTGGATTTTAAAAAATGCCTTATGGTGGTTTTGATTTTATAAAAAAATTTGATGAATTTAAAGAATTGTATCCTCTGAACATTTGTGCTTAGATAATAAAATGGGTTTCTTTGGAAACTAAAAGACTGTAGGCGTCTTATATACTAAGACTATTAATTTTGATAACTTTTGATGAAGTATTTTCTTGAAGAAAGCTTTGGACTCAGCCACGGTCAGTGTGTGTGTGTGTGTGTGTGTGTGTGTGTGTGTGTGTTTAAAAATTTATTTATTTGAGAGAGTGAGAGTGTGTGCAAGCAGGGTGAGGGGAGGGGCAGAGAGAATTTCAAGCAGACTCAGCATGGGTGAGCCCCGAGTGGGGTTTGATCCCATGACTCTGAGATCATGACCTGAGCCCGCTATCAAGAGTTGGACACAGGGTGCCTGGGTGGTTCAGTTGTTAAGCATCTGCGTTTGGCTCGGGTCGTGATTCCAGGGTCCTGATTTCGAGCCCCACATCAGGCTCCCTCCTCAACGGGAAGCCTCCTTCTCCCATTCCCACTCCCCCTGCTTGTACTCCCTCTCTTGCTGTCTCTCTCTCTCGCTCTCTGTCAAATAAATAAATTAATAAATCTTAAAAAAAAAAATAGTTGAACAAAGGACTGAGCCACCTAGGCACCCTGAACCATGTTTAGAGTTTAAAATTTTAAAGACATGTGTTTTATCATGAAGAAGAAACTGAAAGAATAATTATTGTATGCTGATCCATGATAGGTGGGAAAAAAAATCATAGAATTGGTTTAAAGTTGCATTTCAAGAGCATTCAATAATGTATGCAATAAATGTTTAACTTTTATTTAAATTTTGAACCTAATTAAAAGTTAAAACTGAAAGGTGCTCAAATTTGTTTTAATTAAATTTTCATAATTTTAAAAATAGGAAACTCTTCAGAATCAAAAGGAAACATTAGCAAAGCAACACAAAGAAGCAATGGCAGCTTTTAAAAAGCAGGTAATTTTATAAAGATAGATAAACACCACGGTTTCAAATATTTATCCACCCCCCCCATTTGAATATTAGGCATACTCACTGAAGACAGTGGAAGCAGGAAGATAAAGTTATTTTGAATCACAAATAACATGTAGTAGAATGAGTGAGTTAAGGGGAGAAATTGGGAAAACTGTTTTCTTGAAGATGTATTTCCATCTGTTCTAAATAAATTAGGTTATTGATGTGTGCCTTCTTACTCTTTCTCTTCCTTCTCCCCTTTCTCTCTTTGATTAGAGTATCCTAGGATCCTGCCTTTTCTGCTTTCCTCCTTTACCCAAGCCAGAAATAGAACACTGACGAAAAGCTGAGATGAAAGGAGGGAGATGTGAAGGATGAGGAAATGTGACTGTCATGCGCTGAGGCCTTCATGAATTCTGTCAGCAGCTAAGAGCAGAGAAAGCGCGCGCGCAAACACACACACACACACACACACGTATATATGATTAAAAAAAAAGAATAACAACTCTTTCAGTTATTTTGAGTTCTAAAGCTCTTCTTAGTCCCTCAAATTTCTCTTCAGTCCCTCATTAGAAACTGTAAGTGTAAGAAATCGGCTCATGAAAAATATTCTCAAGAAATTTTTTCCTTATAGTCATTCCAGCATCACCCTTTTCTTTCTCTTTTCTTTCCCTCTTTTTTGTCTTTTTCTCCATACAAGTGTGTATATTTAGAAAGAGAAATGCATAGGGCCCCTGGGTGGCTCAGTGGGTTAAGCCTTTGCCTTCGGCTCAGGTCATGATCTCAAGGTCCTGGGATCGAGTCCCGCATTGGACTCTGCTCAGCGGAGAGCCTGCTTCCCCTCTCTCTCTGCTTGCCCCTCTGCCTACTTGTGATCTCTCTCTCTCTGTGTCAAATAGATAAGTAAAATCTTAAAAAAAGAGAGAGAGAGAGAAATGCGTAAAAAGAAATGCACCTATATAAATTAAATCACTAGTTGGTTGAGGTTATTTGTAGTTCACACTATAGTGTGGATTTACTTAAGCAGATGATAAATTTTCTTCCTTTTAATCTGAGATTAGCCTCAGACCTCAAAATTATGGGAATTTTAATTGAACACTAAGGAAGCAGAAGCCAAATATACCACATAGTATTCTCTAGGAGAGGGCAAGTCCATGTCTCTCTTGTCACAAGGGACTTTGGGCAAAACAAGAATATCTGGGTATCTAAAGGGTAATGGAGAAAGTGCTCTTGGGCTCTTCCCTACCCCCTCCACCTTGGTTTGTTTCCTTTCCTCCCCTCCCCTCCCAACTCTTCTCTTTTTCCCGATTGTTGAATGTGAATTAGGGATGTGGTGAGAAGTTCCAAAGAAAAATTTGACTTCTTGATAATTTTACCCAATATCCTTGTGTTTCTTAGACTATTTTATTAGTTTTCTTGGGCATGTTGACCCTAGTTACGGTCTTAAAATATCACTGTTTATTTATGAGTCAGCTACATGCATCTTTTAAAAACATTTAGAAAATACTGTCAATGCTAATACAAATGCTACTAACTGCATAAATGTGTGTCTTCAGAAAATGTTATATGTTATTAAAGAGTAGTTGGCAAAATGTTGAAACATTTAAGAAAAAAAAATCGTGGAAGGAAAGACTAAATTTTCAAGGATGATTGGTATCCCTAATCATGTGATTAAATCACTCATTTCTTTTGGTGACTAGCTTTTTTGCCCCCTTTCATACCTTTTGTTATTTTATTTTCTCAATATAAAGGTAGCACATTCACATTGTATTAAGTTCAAGTAGTACAGACATGTAAAATATTTTTATAGGGTCACTGACCAGTATAAATCACTGCTAACAGTTTACTGACCTGTGTTTTAATTTTTAAAATTGTTTATTAGTTGCAAATGAAGATGTGTGCCTTGGAAGAAGAAAAGGTATTTATTAATTTTTTAATAAGCTAAAGATTAGTTAAGTGCATTTAATTACCAATTGTTCACAATGAAAAGGAGGATTAGCACTAGATTAATGGAGCCTGTTAATTGCTTAAAATCTTAGAAATTAAAAAGAGCCAAGGAAATCATGTTACCCCTGTCATTTTACAGTGGGTAATACTGAAACCTAACAAGATTAAAAATGACTTGCTGAAGCTGAAGCTCTCATTCTAAAATGGCAAATTTGGGACTAGATCCCAGATCTCTTCAGCCCCCTAATTAATGTTTTTTCTATTCTACTGTAAAATTTCTATTGAGTATATTTTTAGTGCTTTTTCAGTATAACTACCTGTTTAAATAAACATTGAATGATTTGCATCTGGATGCAGACCAGTTGGAAAAGAAGATACAACTCTGAACTAGAAATTCACCTAGTAGTAAATATTTTCTCTAATTATTTAATAGTTAATACATGTTTTTATTGTATTAATGAATGTACTATATACAAAGCCCTTTTAAATAATTCTTTCATATCTTTATAAGACAAATATACTTGTAACTTATTAGAATATATTTATTCTAGCTATGTGAATTAGGTAATTAGATAATTATATAGTGTCCATAAACTCTCAGGAATGCTCTGTTGATAAAATGGTTATTGTGCAGTGAAGCCTCTGTAAATACTATCATGCACTGAAGCCTCCATAAATCTTTGTTATAATATTATCGTGATAAAATGATTTGTTATAATTTTCATTTCATGGTATGTGTCATCTTATAAAGGCCTTATCGTAAGTTTATATTTTGAAGTCATCAGGAATGTAAGTTGAGCAGATCCATGTTTAAAGCTGTGAAGTGTTAGTTTTAAAGTAGAGGTTTTGGTTTTTGAGCTTTTGTATTTTCCCTATTATAATATCATTTACATTGGAAAGTACTGAAGTATAGTTTTTTTTTTTACTTAAAGGGAAAATATCAACTTGCTACAGAAATAAAAGAAAAAGAAATAGAAGGATTGAAGGAAACACTAAAAGCATTACAGGTAAAGTAACTTAGTATTGCTTAAAAAAGTAATTTGGCATTTTAGCATTGTATTAGTAAAAACTGTCCACTAAACATGTACGTTAGCAAAACAAAGTTGACAAGCATTCATATATCATGTAACTTTGTAATTTTTTCCTGAAAGCCTTGAATTTCAAATTAGGATTTTTTCTCTTATTTTATTTTATTTGTTTGTTTATTCATTTATTTAAGTTTTATTTTATTTTATTTTTTCAGTGTTCCAAGATTCATTGTTCATGAACCACCCTCAGTGCTCTATGCAATATGTGCCCTCCTTAATACCCACCACCAGGCTCATCCAGCCCCCTACCACCGTCCCCTCCAAAACCCGCAGTTTGTTTCTCAGAGTCCAGTCTCTCGTGGTTTATCTCCCCCTCTGATTTCCCCCAACTCACTTCTCCTCTCCATCTCCCAGTGTCCCCTGTGTTCTGCCTTATGTGCCACAAATATGTGAAACCATATGATAATTGACTCTCTCTGCTTGACTTATTTCACTCAGTATAATCTCCTCCAGCCCCGTCCATGTTGACACAAAAGTTGGGTATTCATCCTTTCTGATGGAGGTATAATACTTCATTGTATATATGGACCATATATTCTTTATCCATTCATCTGTTGAAGGGCATCTTGGCTCTTTCCACAGTTTGGTGACTGTGGCCACTGCTGCTATGAACATTGGGGTACAGATGGCCCCTCTTTTCACTACATCTGTATCTTTGGGGTAAATACCCAGTAGACAGACACATGAAAAGATGTTCACCATCATTTCATCTTTCTTCCATTTAGTAGGTTATATGTTTCTAAGAATTTATCCATTTCTACCAGGTTAACCAATTTTTGGGTATATAGTTTTTCTTTTTATTTCTGAGGCATCCACTGTAATGTCTCCTTCCATTTCTGACATTACTGATTTGAATCTTCTTTCTCTTTGGTAGTCTAGTTAAAGGTTAGTAGATTTCATTTATTCTTTCAAAACATAACTCTTAGTTTTATTGATTTTTTCCTATTGTTTTTCTGTTTATTATTTAATTTATTTCTGTTCTATCTTTATTATTTCCTTTTGCTGATTTTTGTGTTAGCTTTTTCTCTTTTTTCCTACTTCTTTGAGATGTAAGATTAGATTGTTTATTTGCAATATGTCTTTTTAAAATGTAGGCATTAATCCTTATAAAATTACCCATCAATACTACTTTTGCTGCATCCCAGAAGTTTTGTTACCTTGTGTTATTGTTTTTATGTGTCTAGAGATACTTTGAAAATTCCCTCTTTTTGGACACAGTGATTGTTCAAGAGTGGTGTTTAATTTCCAAATACTTGTGAATTTTCCTATTTTCTTATTGTTATTGATCCTTGTTTATTCCACTGTAGGCAGAAAAGATAACTTGGAATGATTTTGATCTTTTTAAATTTGTTAAGACTTATTTTGTGATCTAACATGATCCATCCTGGAGAATGTTTCATGTGTATTCTTCTGATGTAGGTTGAAGAGTTCTGTGTTTATCTGTTAGGTCCATTTGATCCATAGTGAGGTTTAAGTCAGCTGTTGCTTGATAGATTTTCTGTCTGGATATTTTGTACATTATTATTAAGTGAGGCATTAATGTCTCTTACTGTTACTGTATTTCTGCCAATTTCTCTCTTCAGATCTCTTGATATTTGCTTTATATATTTAGGTGCTCTGATGTTGGGTGCATATACAGCTGTTATAGCTTCCTGTTGAACTGACTCCTTTGCATTATATCATGATCTTTTTTTTTTTTGGTCTCCACAGGCAGATTTTTGACCTGAAGTCTATTTTGTCTCATATAAGTATAGTCACTTGTGCTTTATTTTTAGTTACTATCTGGTATATCTTTTTCATCTCTGTACTTTCAGCCTATTTGTGTCCTTAAATATAAAGTGAGTCTCTTGTAGATAATATAGTAGTCCCCTTTTATCAATGGGGAGTATGTTTCAAGATCCCCAGTGGATGCCTGAAACCATGGATCATACTGAACCCTAAATACACTGTTTTTTCCCTATACATAAATACCTATGGTAAAGTAAATTGAGTACAGTAAGAGATTAACAATAATAACTAATAATAAAATAAAACAATTATAAACAATACATTGTAATAAATGTTATATGAATGTGATCTTTTTCTTTCTTTTTTTTCTCTCTTTCTTCAAATATTTTATTATACTAAACTCAACCTTCAGGTTACCTGGGTGGCTTAGTCAGCTAAGCATCCAACTTTTGATTTTGGCTCATGTCATGATCTCAGGGTCTTGAGATGGAGGCTCTGCATTCAGAAGGGAGTCTGCTTAAAGATTCTCTCCCTCCCTCTCCTCCTGTTCTCTTTCTCTCTCAAATAAATATTTTTTTAAAAACAAACTCACCCTTCTTCTTGTGATGGTGTGAGATGATAAAATGTATGTGATGAGATGAAGTGAGGTGAATGATGTGGTGTTAGATACATCAGAAGGAGAATCATTTGCTTCTGAATTGCATTTGACCATGGGTAATTGAAACCATGGAAAGTGAAACCACAGATAAGCAGGAACAGCTGTATATCACTTCATATTTTTTTTTCTTAATCCTGTCACTATGTCTTTTGGTTGGAAAGTTAAATACATTTATACATAAAGTAATTATTGGTAGGTGTGGAATTACTGTTGTCATTTTGTAAATTGTTTTCTGTTCTGTGGTAATTTTGTGCATCGCTTGTCTGCCTTTGTTATTTGATGTTTTTGTAGTGATTTTCTTGATTTTTTTCTCTTTAGCTTTTGTATATGTATTATGGGTTTTTATTTTTACGGTTATCTGAAGTCTTGAATAAAATATCTTGTAGTTATAATAGTTTAAAGTTGACAGCAGCTTTAATTGCATACAAAAGCACTATAGTTTGCCCCCTCAACTTTGTGTTCTTATGGACAGTGTTTGCATCTTTTTATATTGTATATTCATTAATACATTTTTATTTCCTAATTTTTATATAAGGGTTAAAAGGAATTTATATACTACCGATTCAGTCTTGAATTTCTCTATATTTGTGTATATACTTTATAAATGAGAATTATATTTTCATATGCTTTTTTCATTGCTGTTTGGCATGTTTTTGTTTCAATTTGAAGAATTGAACCTTAATTATTTTTTATAAGACAAGTCAAGTGGTAACTGATTCTGTTAGTTTTTGTTTGTTTGGGAAAGACTCTCTCTTTCATTTTTTAAATGATAATTTTGTTAGGTATGATATTCTTGATTGGCAGATTTTTCTTTTGATACTTGGAATATATCGTCCCACTCTCTTCTGGCATGCAGATTTCTGCTGAGAAGTCCACAGATAATCTTATTGGAGTTTCTTTAAATTTGGTGAATTGGATTTCTCTTGCTACTGTCAGAAGTCTCTCTTTTTCCCCTTGATTTGACAACTTGATTATAATGTGTCTTGGTGTATTCTTCTTTTGGTTCATTCTGTTTGTGGTCCTCTGAGTCTCATGAATCTGGATGTCCATTTCCCTCCCAAGATTTGGGAAGTTTTCAGCCATTATTTCTTTGAGTAAGCTTTCTTCTGTCTCTTTTATTTTTCTCCTTTGGGACTCTCATGATGCTTATATTGATTCCTTTGATGCTGTTTTATTAATTTTTTAGGCTTTCTTCACCCTCTTTCACTTGTTTTTCTTCTCTGATTGAATAATTTCAAATGATCTGTCTTTGAGTTCACTGGTTCTTCTATTCAATTCAGTGTGGCCTTAAGGCTCTCTCTTCCATTTTTTCAGTGCATTCACCACATTCTTCATCTCTACATTTTTTTTTGTTGTTGTTCTTTAAAAAAATTTCTCCATTAAAAAGGTACTCTTCCCTCTTGTAATCAGAGTATTTTGAAAGGAGATACTTTGAAATTATGTAAATATTCTGTTTCTCACCGAACTTTTCCTATATTCATTTATTTGTTTTTATCAGTATAGATTCATAGTTTTTTTTAATGGATTAAAATCTGTGACTATCACTTATTTTGGTGCTCAAATTATCCTTGATTTGGCTAGTGAGAGTCCATAAAGCTGATTACCGAGTCCTTTGGATACGTCTTCATTCTTTCAGCATTTTCCTGCTTTTAGAGGATAGCAAAATATGCCAGGATCATTTTGTAATTTACCTGTCCTTGCACTGGAATGAATCATTTCACCATGTTGCCCTGGTTCCTTTTAGTGGAAAATAGTATATAGAAGCAAAGATCTGGGCACTGTTGTACTCACTGCTATTGATACATCACTGCTCTCAGACTTTCTTGGTGGACAGAGATCTATGTATGTATTTACATACACAGAAATATAATTTATATTTATGTTTATAATTTATAACATTTATTTCTAACAACCTATGTATATAAAAAACCATGAAATCACATTACTTCCAATTTTTTTTTTTTAAAGACTATTTATTTATTTATTTGACAGGGAGACAGAGCAAGAGAGGGAACACAGGCAGGGGGAGCAGGAGAGGGAGAAGGAGCAGGAGCCTGATGCAGGGCTCGATCCCAGGACCCTGGGATCATGACCCAAGCCAAAGGCAGACGCCCAGTGTCTGAGCCATCCATGCACCCCTACCTCCAATTTTAATATGAAACCGTGAGGTTATTAATTTTAGTTTATTTCCTTTCTGTGTTTATACATTTCTTTCCTTTTACAGTGAAAAATGTGACATTCTTTATCCTTAATATATTTACTTCTATGATAAACTACCCTGTATACAACCAGTTTATCAATTTGCCATGACTTCCTTCCTAACATGGATGCTCTCTTTTCCCTGCTTAGACTCTGACACCATGAATTGGGTTGCCCTTTTTCAGGGTTGCCTCCTCACCTTACTCCACTTCTTTTTAAAATTTTTTTTTTAATTCCAGTATAGTTAACAGTGTTATATTAGTTTCAGGTGTACAGTGTGATTCAGCAATTCCATACATCGCTCAGTGCTCTTTATGACAGATGCTTTCCATAATCACTGTCACCTACTTCACCCAGCTCCCCATCCACCTCCCATCCGGTAACCATCTGTTTATTCTCTATAGTTAAGAGTCTGTTTCATGGTTTGCCTACCTCTCTCTTTCTCTTTTTAAACTTTGCTCATTTATTTTGTTACTTAAATTTCACATATTAAGTGAGATAATATAGTATTTGTCTTTCCCTGACTGACTTATTCTGCTTAGCATTATACACTCTAGTTCCAACTGTGTCATTGCAAATGGCAAGATTTCTTTTTTTTTTATAGCAGAATAATATTCCATAGTATGTGGAATATTTGAGATCTGTCTATCTATTTGTCTATCTATAGATCTATCTATCTATCTCACATCTTCTTTATCTGTTCATCTATTGATGGGCATGGGCTGCTTCCATAGTTTGGTTATTGTAAATAATGCTGCTGTAAACATAGGGATGCATGTATCCTTCTGAATTAGTGTTTTTGTATTTTGGGGGTAAATGCCCAGTAGTGTGATTGCTGGATCATACAGTTCTTTTTAATTTTTGAGGGAAGCTCCATACTGTTTTCCACAGTGGCTGTACCAGTTTGCATTCTCATCAACAGTGCATGAGTGCTCTCTTTTGTCCACATCTTCCCCAACATTTGTTGTTTCTTGTGTTTTTGATTTCAGACATTCTAACAAGTGTGAGGTGATATCTTGAGTGTAGTTTTGATTGGCCTTTCCCCGACAATGAGTGATGTGGAACATCTTTTCATGTATCTGTTGGCCGTTTGTATGTCATCTTTGGAGAAATGTCTTTCATGTCTTCTGCCCTTTTTAAAATTGGATTATTCGTTTTGGGGGTGTTGAGTTTTATAAGTTCTTTATATGTTTTGGATACTAACCCTTTATTGCCTATGTCATTTGCAAATACCTTCTCCTATTCCATAAACTGACTTTAAGTTTTGTTGATTGTTTCCTTTGCTGTGCAGAAGATTTTTTATTTTGATGTAGTTTCAATAGTTTATTTTTCCTTTTATTTCCCTTGCCTTGGGGGACATATCTAGAAAAATACTGCCACAGCTCATGTCAGAGACATTACTGCCTGTGGTCTAGTCTAGGGTTTTTATGATCTCAGGTCTCACATTATGTCTTTAATCCATTCTGAGTCTCTTTTTGTGTATGGTGTAAGAAAGTGGTCCAGTTTTCTCAATACCATTTGTTGAAGAGACTGTCAACAGTTGGATATTCTCTCCTGCTTTGTTGAAGATTAATTGACCATATAGTTGTGGGTTTATTTCTTGGTTTTTTATTCTGTTCCACTGATCTATGCTCTATTTATGTGCCGGTACCATACTGTTTTCATTACTACAGCTTTGTAATATAACTTGAAGTCCAGAATTGTGTTGCCTCCAGCAATTTGCTTTTCCTTTTTCAAAGTTGCTTTGGCTGTTGAGGGATTCAGGGTCTTTCGTGGTTCCATGCAGATTTTAGAATTGTTGGTTCTAGTTCTGTGAAAACTGCTGTTGGCATATGGATAGGGATTACATGAAATTGTGTAGATTGTTTGGGGTAACACAAACATTTTAACAATATTTGTTCTTCCGATCTGTGTGCAGGGCAGGTCTTTCTATTTCTTTGTGTCACCTTCAATTCCATTCATCAGGTTTTTGTTTTGTTTTGTTTTTATTTTTAAGATTTATTTATTTATTTGTCAGAGAGAGAGAGAAAGATCACAAGTAGGCAGAGAGGCAGTCAGAAGCAGAGAGAGAAGCAGGATCTCTGCTGAGAAAGGAGCCGGATACGGAACTCAATCCCAGGACCCTAGGATCATGACCTGAGCTGAAGGCAGGCACTTAACCGACTGAGCCACCCAGGCATCCCTCATCAGTGTTTTATAGTTTTCAGAGTATAAGTCTTTCATTTTTGGGGTTAGGTTTGTTCCTTGGTGTCTTATTTTCTGTGCAATTTTAAGTGGGATTGTTTTCTAGTTTCTCTTTCTGCTACTTCATTATGGGTGTATAGGAATGCAACAGATCTTTGCACATTGATTTTGTATCCTGCAACTTTATTGAATCCATTTATCAGTTTTAGTGGTTTTTGGTGGAGTCTTTTAGGTTTTCTTTTTCTTTTCTTTAGTAATCTTTACTCCCAACATGGGGCTCGAACTTAAGACCCTGAGATCAAGAGTTTTCTGGCCCCTCAGGTTTAATACCATATTAATTAATATTATTAATTGATTGATTATTAATATGATTAATTAATATTAATTAATATCAGACCAAATATGTACTTCATGGCCCCTCTACAGGAGAAGGTGGTTTTTGGAATGTTCTTTTTGGGTGCAGTGCTCTGCCTCAGTTTCTCCTGGCTCTTTCACACCGTTTATTGTCATTCAGAGAAAGTCTCTCGGACTTTTTCCAAACTGGATTATTCAGGGATTGCTCTACTGATTATGGGGAGCTTTGTGCCACGATGATGGCAGAAATGCCCAGGACACAGACGATGGAGAGGTAGATGAGCCGTGGCTGTGGGGAGCAGTAGAAGGAGTAATAGAGCCAGGGGACAAAGCCGATTAATATTAATTAATATTAATCCAATATTTTTATTATTTAATTAATTAATATTAATTAATATTAAACAGTATTATTTAATATAATATTAAATATTATATATTTAATATATAATATTTTATATAATAATATATAATATATATTTAATATTAATATTAAATATTAATATCATATTGAATAATATATTAAATATATTAAATAATATTAATGCCATATTAATACCACATTAATACCATATTAATCTTCAAAAGTACCTTTCTCAGCTTCTCACTCCCACAGTAGATTTCCCTCCTTCTCATTGGGATCCTCTTTTCCTCATTCAGGCCTGATACCCTGCCACCCTGACCTTTTCCACCCTTCCCCATGGACACCTATCTTAGCCTACTCTGGCCTGTGGAGTTAGGACTGAATAGTTCAGGAAGGGGAAAAGATTAAATATTTTTAAACATAGTTTGGTGGACTTTATTCCCAAATAACATAAAACCAGTTAATAGAAAATTAATGGGAAAATAAGGTTTGCTGTAAAGAAATGCATTTCTTAGTCTGCTTTTTATAAAATATTTCACAAAGTAAGGGATACTATAATAGGAAGATATTTATACTTTTTCTTTGAAATTGTCTTCTATACTTAATAAATTAATTAGTGCCAGGGACGCCTGGGTGGCTCAGTTGGTTAAGCAGCTGCCTTCAGTTCAGGTCGTGATCGTAGCATCCTGGGATCGAGTCCCACATCGGGCTCCTTGCTCAGCAGGGAGCCTGCTTCTCCCTCTGCCTCTGCCTGCCACTCTGTCTGCCTGTGCTCACTCTCTCTGACAAATAAATAAATAAAATCTTTAAAAAAAAAATTAATTCGTGCCAGTATAGTTTTTTTTCCTGTGTCAGAGAGATGTTTTATACTATAATCTA
The DNA here is from genome assembly GCF_009829155.1 of Mustela erminea. Lineage (NCBI taxonomy): Eukaryota > Metazoa > Chordata > Mammalia > Carnivora > Mustelidae > Mustela > Mustela erminea. The sequence goes on along the minus strand of NC_045622.1, from coordinate 84,588,935 downwards.
CTTCTGTGTAATTTTAGAATTAAAAAAACATTATGTTTAATAGCCTCCATAAAAAGATTTCATGTCAGTCTAGTTGTATTACTTTGAAATTCTACTTATGTTTCATAGGAATGTCACTACGTGGTAGCTTTTGAAGTTGAGAAATGTTCTAGAGATGCTGATAAATTGTAGCTGTGAATCATGATTCAGAAATAACTAAATGCAGAGGTGTTAACGTTTGGAGAACAAACAGTGACTTGAGAGAATTTTGTAAATTTGCTTTAGATGTATTAGTTTTACCTGTGGCAAATGGTAGCTATGTTAGTGAAGGTTCTGCAGTGAAACAGAGCCAATGCACATTCTACTTTACTCATTCCACTGCCTCAAATGCTGATGTCATCCAGAAACACTCTCACAGACACACCAAGAAATAATGTTTAATCTGGGCATCTTTTGTTCCAGTCAAGTTGCCACATAAAATTAAATATTATAGGAGCAGATAATAAATTCAGGATTAGAGTGAAAGTGTTCTGAAGTTTGTTTTCCTCTTATTTTTCTAGATGACATCTGCTCTTTTACTTTTCTTTTGTCTGTATGCTTTGAAAAATACTCTGATCTCATACCATCTCATGTCTTTCAGATGGGATCTATGTGCAAAGGACTTGCAAATATGTATCTCCAGACCCAAATCCTGCCTGGATTTACATGAAATTCGATATATTCAAAACCAGGAACACGATTTTTTTGCTTTAAAAAATATCCGCCTCCTGAAAACTTCTTTGTTTTTTCTTGCCTCATTAGTTATGGCTTCCTTTTTTCATTTTGCACTTTTTTTCAGCATTCTCCTCAGACAATATCCAGAATCAGACAACATCTCACTACATTCATTATTAAAACCATCGTCCTCTTTCATCTGGATTAGGACAGTAGCTTATTAAGTGGTTTTCCTGCTTCCACCTGTGTTCTTTGTTAGTCTTAACAGAGTGACCTTTTAAAAAAGCACGTCAGGGGGCACCTGGGTGGCTCAGTGGGTTAGGCCGCTGCCTTCGGCTCAGGTCATGATCTCAGGGTCCTGGGATCGAGTCCCACATCGGGCTCTCTGCTCAGTGGGGAACCTGCTTCCCTTCCTCTCTCTCTGCCTGCCTCTCTGCCTACTTGTGATCTCTCTCCATCAAATAAATGAATAAAATCTTTAAAAAAAAAAAAAAGCACGTCAGGCTACGTTATACTTGTACTTGGAACTTTTCAAAGTCTTCCTGTTTCAGTGAGTGTAAAAACCTAACTCTGTATCATCATGCATTATAAGACCGACAATGATTTGCCCCACTTGCCTCCTCTTTTCTCTAAATTCCTCTATTGCTGTTCTTCCCCTTGCTTGTTCCCTTCTAGCCGCATTGGCTTTCCTGTTGTTCTTTTGTGTGTGTGTACACATTTAATTTTATTGTAACAGAGCAACTTGTACACTTTTAACAGTTAAAACTGAGCTTCATCTTTCCTTTCCAGTGAAACAAAAAGAAATTTAAAAATAAACAGGAACAAAATTATAGTAGAGAATGTCAATCCCAAATAAAATCCTACAGGTTCTGCTGATTCTCCCATCAAGTGGTAGGACTCAAGTCATCATTAGGAGATAATTTTATTTTATTTTATCTTATCTATTAGTCTATTTTTTTTATTATGTTAGTCCCCATACAGTACATCATTAGTTTTTGATATAGTGTTCCATAATTCATTTACACCCCGTGCTCCATGCAATATGTGCCCTCCTTACTACTCATCACTGGGCTAACCCATTCCCTCACCCCATCCCCTCTAAAACCCTGAGTTTGTTTCTCAGAATCCATAGTCTCTCATAATTATCTCCCCCTCTGTTAACTCTCCCCTTCATTTTCCCCTTTCTTCTATTGTCCTCCATGCTATTCCTTATGTTCCACAAATAAGTGAAACCATATGATAATTGTCTTTCTCTGCTTGACTTATTTCAATTTTATTTTCAAAGTGTCAACTTAAACTGCAGGATGTCGTTAAACATCACAATTAAACATTCCAAAGGAGAAGACATGTTGACAAAATGCCCTCTTAACCTACCTAAACATCTCAAACCTCCCTTTTGCTGATGTTCCATTACCCCATTTTTTAAAGTTTTTTTTTCTTTTTTTAAACAAAATAGACAGATACATGTTGATAAGTGCTAACTGTCCTGTTCACGTACAGACACAATGTAATCTCTGAGTCCAATATACAGAGAAAGGAGGACAAAAAGCTAGAATTCTGTGCACTGCTACACAGGGGCCTAGCCCCCTCCAGGTTCCAACAGATCTAAAGGAGCAGAAGATTTTTCTTTTTTCCCACAGAGCAAAGGGATGTTGATTCCATAAAATTTTTGTTGTGACAGGAAGGAATAAAAATGAATTTGGAACAGAAAGGGGGAGAGATTCTTTTCCCAGTGTGTTCTGTTCAAGATATCTCCCCCCTCCCCCAATAAGTTGAGAACCATTTTATAAAGGGAGAGGAAAGAGGCTTCAAAAAACAGGGCAAATAAGCACGAAAGGAGCTGGGTGGGGGATACTATAGTTTGCTCCCAGGGACTGAGAAAATTCAGAAAAGAAGGTTGGACTCCATCATAGTTTCATTAGTCCTCTCCTTTAACCTCTTCTTCTCCCTCCCCCCCATCATCATCTTCATCTTCTTCACTTTCTTCATCAATATCTTCCAATCCTTCTTTCTCCTCCTTCCCCTTCTTCATTATCCATATCAGGAACCCAGTAGTACTGTAATGGATCTGGCCAAGTATCATCTTTAATGATGTCTCCAAACTCATGTGCACCTGGTTCAGAATGGTCAGTAGATCAGGTGAAGAAGCTCTCTGGTTCCTCACGCTGTGTCTTTCTGCTGGCTTTATTCTGTGTTTGACTTGAACATTTCATCAGATCCTTTCCGGATTTCAGTTTGATTTCAGTGGACTTTGAAGATGGATCACCATACTCATGTAGATGAAAGTCTTTGGAGAGAATTTTATTTTCAAAGTAAGGGTTTTCATCAAAATAAAAATCTATTCTGTAACCTGATTTTATATCTTTGACTTATGTCACTTCAACTCTTGTCAAATAATGCAACGCCTCTTCCTCCCCAAGCAGTACAGACACTTGTGGATCATTGACAGATGTTGTTACCCCCAAATTTGGCATTTTGGCAATCAATTTCAGTGCCTTTGAAAAAATGCTTGGAGTTTCTTGTATTTCTGTTCTACTCAGAATTTCCTTACTGGCTTGTTCAGCAAGTCTGTTTCATCTTGTACTTCTTCAGTATGTTCAGGTGCTTCTTGAACCTTCTTGCTGTTCTGTGTCTCCCTTTGGCAAGTGGAGAGGGGTGATGTCTCCTCTGGCTTGGGGGCAGGAGGAAATCTCAGTTTCTTTGTTTGAGGCAGGATCAAAGACTGGTGTTTGGGGGTCATGCTGTGAGGATAGCCCACAGAACAAAAGGAGGCACAGGTCTGCAAGAAGCTCCAGTTACTCTTTCTTGTTATTCAGATGTTCTTTTACCTTGGGGCCTTTCCAGTAGCTGAAATTCTTTTCCTCACTCCTGTAGAATCTTGACTCAAAAGATGCCATCTCAGAAAGGATTTTCTTGGGCATCTTATGTAATCTCCTTCCTTGATTTATTTTTCTTTAGTACTTACTAATATTTAATATTTCATCTATCTTAACTTATTTATGTTGCTTATTTTCTATAATCCCCAGAATTTAATCTGGACAGGATTTTTTTTTTTTTTTTTTTGGCTCAGTACTATACCCTCAATGTGTATGTTAGTGCTTTACTTATAGTATGTATTCATTATTTGTGGAAGAAATAAATCACAATAGACCTATTTCACAAAAATGAAATAAAATTATCAGTTTATTCAAGGCAGTGTGCTAGATTGATTGCATAGGAAATGTAAAGTAACTATTTGTGCTTAAAATTTAACAAACATAAATAGTGAACACTCATCCACAGCTTGTAGAGTTGAAGTTGGTCAGCCACTCTAAGGGACTTTGTAAGAATTGTTAAAAGTCTAGGAAAAGGAACAATTAAGAGGAATTCTACTTCTTGGAACTTATTCTGGTGAAATGAGTAATTATACTGCCTCCACTAGACAGAAAGCCACTAGCGGGCAGGGATTTGCTTAGTTCAGTGCTGTATCTGAGTCCTAAGGAAAGTGACTGGTATATAGTAATAGGTGCTCCATTAATATATCTTGAATAATTAATGAATATATTGTTTTGTTATGTAGAAAAAAGTTATGGTAAATAACATCCTGAAAAAAATGTCCCAAGGAAAAAATAGTGTGTAGGAAATAAATACCACATTGTATAGCATATAATTTTAATATCAGGAGGAATTTGTAACAGATAAGTGCAGAATTATAATGAATTTTCTCTCTCTTTTATTTTTCAAGGTTTCTAAATATTCTTTACAGAAGAAAGTCAGTGAAATGGTAAGGTGATCACAAAATACACACTCACTCTCCAGATTAGCACATAATGTAATGTGTGTAGTATCTTTGTCAATATAAATGTGGCATTTATATTTTAAAAAGTTGAGGGACGCCTGGGTGGCTCAGTTGGTTAAGCCTCTGCTTTTGGCTCAGGTCATGATCTCAGGGTCCTGGGAGAGAGCCCCACATCGGGCTCTCTGCTCGGCAGGGAGCCTGCTTCCTCCTCTCTCTCTCTCTCTCTCTCTCTGCCTGCCTTTCTGCCTACTTATGATCTCTCTCTGTCAAATAAATAAATAAAATCTTGAAAAAAAAATTGAAACTGGGTATTAATATTCCCTTTAAAGGACTGAATTACAATGTTACAATGTTAAATATAGCTTAAATGAATTTACTTCACAAATTTATTTCTGGATTATATAGTTTTTACATATTATAAAATAAATTTAACCTAGTTCCCAGATTATTGATATCTTATTTTAATATCAAAGAATAAGGAAATAACAACAAAACCCATTATTTTATTATCTTTTCTAGGTATTTATGCAAGCATGCAGTTATTAGTGATTACCTAAAAAATGAAAATAAAATGAAGTGACATTTGAATATGACACCTGGGATAGGGTACTCATTCTTTATCATTCAACAAGTGTTTCTTGCGCCTTCCTCTTCTATGGCATATTAAAATTTAGTATTTAAATTTTTACAGCATAGTATTTTATGGAATATTTATTTTGATCTTCTCTCTTCCTGTCCCTATTTGATTCAGAAGGATTTATTTCCCTGTGTTTTTGATTGAGCAAAATTCTCCCATATCCACTTAAATCTTCTGAGGGCTTTTTGGGTGGACTTAGACTATTTCAATCTTCCTTCTTTGGAGCAGACTGTAAGAGAAGTAAAAGTAATTTTTGAGTGAAGTTTATATATTGTAGGTATGGGAAGTAAGAAAGGAGAGATCACTTTTTATTAAATACCGAAAAATAAAGTAACTGTTTTGCTTCGTGAAATTGTTTTTGATGTTTTAGAAAATAAAAGGGCCTTAAAAAGATCGCTAAGCTTGATTGAATAAAAGATGTGAAAATTCTGTCACTATTCAACTGGAAAGAATAAAGATAATATTGTCAGACTATTTTAAACTGTGATTTTAATTAAGAAGCTGAAAAACTAGATTCTGGTTTAGCTTTAAGTACTGTGACATTTGTATTGAGAGTCATCTTCAACGCTACAGTGGTTTTACACAAAATATAGTGAAATTGAATAATGTGCCCTCTGACCTGGGAGATAAGGCTACAAGTTAAAGATCAAAGGCAACATAAAATGTGCTTTATTTTATTCTACTTTAAAATTTCATGGAACAGATACTGATAGTCTTAGAAAAAATGGAAAAAGTTTTTAGTCACTTCTGAGTATTTTGTTAATGTGAATGACCACCTCTTAAGAACTTTCTAAAATGATATTTGGGTTATAGAGATAATATGTTTCTCTAACAATTCAGAGCATTAACTTTTGCATTAAATAATTTTATATATTGATATGTATAATTAAGATTTTATGCCCATTCTGACAGAATATTAAATGTATTTTAGATAATTAACATTAAAAAGTAATCTTTTTTCTAAACATTCTTACATTATTCTTTTTACATTATTCTTATATAATTCAGATGGCCTTTATTCAAAGTACTGTATTCAGTAATTTAATGTTATTTTATTCAAATCATTTTTCTTTTATGTAACTTAACTCTATAGTCAAGATAAGAAAAAAATGGTCACTTACATCAAGGCAGGATTTTGGGAAGCAATTGATAAAGTTAAGCGCCCCCCCAATTTTTAAAAACAGTATTAAGAAAATTATAAAGAAGTTCATGATTTCCTATAGGTGAACCCTTAATTACTAGTAAATTTCTTTCTTTTGGGAATTCAGTAAGCTGATTTTTGTGTAGAGTTGGTAATATGTACATAGGTAAATTAACACAGTATGAATTAAAATATTCACCTATCTCTGAGAGTACTCTAACTTTCTTTTGAACACAATCAAATAATTAACTATTAATTGTGATTTGGTGATTGATGAAAATCTTTCCTGTTGTGTTCTTATCGTTACCATAGTAGGTGACTATGTTTTGTAATGAGTAGCTGATAAGACTGACTAAATGAAGTAAAAACATATCCAACCATCTCTTAGTTGTATTTTATTATTTTTGTATATCACTTTCCTCTAAAGAAAAGACTTAAAAGAGAGATTTATTTTTCTTTATTAAATTAAAGTTGGAATACTGAAGGTTTCATATAATTTAAAATTACATTTTTCTCTTTCATTGAATTTTTTTAGAATAAAGACATATATGAGAACAGTCTTCATAATTATTAAATATAATTTGTATCTGTACACACAAGAATACTGGTGTAACTTTAAGTTAGTTTAAGTATTATGTACCTTATCTTTGTGACTAAAAAAGGTGAAAATACCCTAAGAAAGATGCCATAGGTTTCTTAAAAAGTGAGTTTTATAACCTCACTGATTTATTTTGGGGTTATATTGAAGAAATTTAAAGGTAATTTGCAAAATAGATTTGAAGAATGTATGAAGTTTCTTTTTGAGTTTTTATCTTTTTCACTAAAATTTAATGAATTATTTTAAGGGAAATTCATTTTATTCCTGAAGGTTTTCAAATTGGTATCCATAAGGAAATAAGGGGGAAATGAGCAGCTGTGCCTTTTATTAGTAAACGTAGTTGTAAAAAGTTGTGTGTAAATATTATTTTTAAGTTATTCCTATTTTAAATGTTTCGAAGCTTTAAAATAATCTTTTAGACCACACATATGCAGACAAATATACATGTAGACTTTAGTCTTAATTATGCAGATACTGTCTTTTCCTCTAATCTTGTTTTTCATAGATTGTTAAAAAATTTTTTAGAAGATTTTATTTATTTATTTGACAGACAGCGATCACAAGTAGGCAGAGAGGCAGGCAGAGAGAGAGGAGGAAGCAGGCTCCCTACTGAGCAGAGAGCCTGATGCGGGGCTTGATCCCAGGACGCTGAGATCATGATGTGGGGCTCAATCCCTGGACCCTGGGATCATGACCTGAGCCAAAGGCAGAGGCTTTAATCCACTAAGCCACCAGGTGCCCATGTTTGTTAAAATTTAAGTTTGCGTTTGGAAAGCAATGAATCCTGATATTATCTGTGGACAGAGTCTTTGCATGTAGCAGTAAAATGTGTAAAAGAAGAAAATAGCAGGGCACCTGGGTGGCTCAGTGGGTCAAGCCTCTGCCTTCAGCTCAGGTCATGATCTCAGGGTCCTGAGATTGAGCCCCACATCAGGCTCTCTGCTCGGCAGAGAGCTTCTCTCTCTGCCTGCCTCTCTGCCTGCTTGTGATCTCTCTCTCTGTCTAAATAAAATCTTAAAAAAAAAAGAAAAGAAAAGAAAATAGCTTGAATCAATTCATATAGGTAAAAAGAACAAAAACAGTAGGTACTTAGCTATTTTTTAGTCTTCTTAATAAAATTATCTTTACTATGATATAATATGTAATGTTAAAGTTTTAATAACAATGCCATAAAGTTATTTATATTATTATTTAAAATGTTCTTGGGTTTCTCAGACAAGTGATACCAATCTGTTTTTCTCATTGCTTCCCAAGAATTTAAGCTATTTGCTGACATGCAATTAGCAGCAAACTTGACAACTAGCCTCTTCATCTCTTTATGAGAACTAAATCAGAGCAGCCAAGTAGATTCATATACAAACAGTCCCATATGAGCCTGTATGGGCTAATGAGCTATGAGTGCCTATGTAATTTGAAAGTCTTTATAATATCATGGCCATTGACTAGGTTTATGTACTTGAAAATCAGATTATGTCATGCAAACAAATAACTTCAATTTAATTGAATTAACTTTGACTATAAGCAAAGGATGTTGAAATAGAGTATATCACAATATATTTTAATTTGTATAGAGCTCTATGTATGTAGAGAAAACCAATTAAATCACTTTAATCTTTGCTGCGGTTTTAGTTATCAGGATTATTCATCTTTTTTTTTTTTTAAGACTTTTTTTAAAAATTTATTTGACAGACAGAGATCACAATTAGGCAGAGAGGCAGGCAGAGAGAGAGGAGGAAGCAGGCTCCCCGCAGAGCAGAGAGCCCGATGCGGGGCTCAATCCCACGATGCTGGGATCATGACCTGAGCTGAAGGCAGAGGCTTTAACCCACTGAGCCACCCAGGCGCCCCAGGATTATTCATCTTTACAGGCATTGACAGCCTATTATATTTATCATTTTTAAAAAAATTTTTTTATTTTTTTTCATTTATTTATTTTCAGCATAACAGTATCATTATTTTTTCAATTTTTTAACTGAAAGGTTAAGGAAGCTTATATGAATGTGTAGTGGACAATATTCTCATAAAGGTCACATTAAAAATTGATCTAAGCTGAAAAATTGAAAAATTCCTTGACCACAATGCTATGAAACTAGAAGTCAACCACAAGAAAAAATCTGAAGACCACAAATATATGGATGTTAAATACCATGGTACTAAATAATGAATGGGCCAACCAGGAAATAAAAGAAGAAATAAAGTACGTGGGGACAAATGAAAAGGAAAACACAACAGTCTAAAAGCTTTGAGTGCAGCAAAAGCAGTTCTAACAGGGAAGTATTTAGCAATGTAGGACTATTAAGAAAAATCTCTAACAACCTAACCTTAAACCTAAAGGAGCTAGAAAAAGAACAACAACAAAACCTAAAACCAGCAGAGTGAACCCAAAAAATAAAGATGAGAGTAGAAATAAATGATCTAGAATCTAAAAAAAAAAAAAGAAAAAAAACACATGATAGGATAGGTCAATGAAACCAGGACTGATTTTGTGAAAAAAAAAAAAAAAAATCGATAAAGTTGATACACCTCTATCTAGACTTCTCAAGAAAAAAAAAGGACAAAAGGACTCAAATAAAATCACAATTGACAGAAGAGAAATAAAACCAATACCACAGAAATACAATTAGACTATTATGAAGAACTATATGCCAAAAAATTGTACAAAATAGAAGACATGGATAAATTCCTAGAAACATATAACCTACTAAAACTAAAACAGGAAGAAATAGAAAATTTGAATAGACTGATCACTAGCAAAGAAACTGAATAAGTAATGAAAAAAACTCCCCCAAAACTAAAGTCCAGCACCAACTGGCTTCACAGGCAAATTCTATGAAACATTTAAAGAAGAGTTAACGCCTATTCTTCTCACACTATTACAAGAAAGAGGAAAGGAAGGAAAACTTTCAAATTCATTCTGTGAGGCCAGGATTATTCTGATACCAGAACCAGATAAAGACACCACTAAAAAAGAGAATGACTAGCTAGTATCCCTGATGAATATAGATGCAAAATGTCCTTAATAAGTTACTAGCGAACCAAAATCAACAATACATTAAAAATAAAAAAAGAAAAATCATTCAGTATGATCAAGTGGGATTTATTCCAGGGATGCAAGGATGTTTCAGTATTTACAAATCAATGAACAACATGATTCATCACATCAATAAGAGAAGAGTAAGGACCATATGGTCATTTCAGTAGATGCAGAAAAAGCATTGACAAAGTACAATAACCATTCATGATTTAAAAAAAAAAAAAAAGGCCTCTTAACAAAGTAGGCTTAAAGGGAACATACCTCAACATACAGTAAAGGTGTTCTATGAAAAACCCACAGCTAACATCATCCTCAATGGGGAAAAACAGAGAGCTTTTCCCCTAATTTCAGTAACTAGGAGATCCACTCTCACCACTTTTCTTCAAAGTATTACTGGAAGTACTAGCCACAGCAGTTAGATAACAAAATGAAATAAAAGGCATCCAAAGTGGTAAGGAAGAATTACTTCTTCCTTTACTTCTTATTTTAATTATTTGTAGATGATATGATACTATGTAATGAAAACCTGAAAGATTCAACCAAGGAGTACTAGAACTTATAAACTAATTCAGTAAAGTTACAAGATACAAAAATGAATGTATGGAATTGGTTGAAGTTCTGTGCACCAATAATGAAGCAGCAGAAAGAGAAATTAAGAAAGCAATCCCATTTACAGTTGCATGAAAAGTAATGAGATGCCTAGGAATAAACCTAACCAAAAAGGTGAAAGACTTATACTCTGAAAACTATGAAACACTGATGAATGAAATTGAAGGTGACACAAAGAAATAGAAAGACATGTCCCTGCTCATGGATTGGAAGAGCAAATATTGTTAAAATGTTTGTGCTACCCCAAACAATCTACACATTTAATGCAATCCCTATCCATATGCCAGCAGCAGTTTTCACAGAACTAGAACCAACAATTCTAAAATCTGCATGGAACCACGAAAGACCCTGAATCCCTCAACAGCCAAAGCAACTTTGAAAAAGGAAAAGCAAATTGCTGGAGGCAACACAATTCTGGACTTCAAGTTATATTACAAAGCTGTAGTAATGAAAACAGTATGGTACCGGCACATAAATAGATGCATAGGTCAGTGGAACAGAATAAAAAACCAAGAAATAAACCCACAACTATATGGTCAATTAATCTTCAACAAAGCAGGAGAGAATATCCAACTGTTGACAGTCTCTTCAACAAATGGTATTGAGAAAACCGGACCACTTTCTTACACCATACACAAAAAGAGACTCAGAATGAATTAATGGAAGCAGCCCATGTCCATCGATAGATGAATGGATAAAGAAGATGTGAGATATATATCAGATATTCCAGATACTATGGAAAATTATTCAGCCATAAAAAGAATGAAACCTTGCCATTTGCAATGACACAGATGGAACTAGAAGCTATAATGTAAAAAAAAAATAAGTCAACCAGAGAAAGACAAATACTGTATCATCTCACACATATGTGGAATTTAAGAAAACAAATGAGTAAAGTTTAAAAAGAGACAAACCAAGGAACAGACTTTTAAATATGGAGAAGTGTTGGTTACCAGAGGGAAGATGGGTGGGGGGATGAGTGAGATAGCTGAGGAGGATTAAGGAGTGTACTTGTCATGATGAGCATCAGATGATGTGTGGAATTGTTGAATCACTATATTATTGTACATCTGAAACTAATATTAGACTGTATGTTAGCTAATTGGAATAAAAATAAAAACTTAAAAATCCTTGGATTGAAGTAATGCCTTTAGACTAATTTTTGTGAAATTGTGTTAGGTTTTTACACTTCTGCTGAGAGAAGGTATAATCCTCTAGATTAAAAAATTAAGTGGCATTTTAGAGGAATGGAATATGGTTCTTTATTTTTCATTGTTATTGAAAATAGTGACTACCCAGACAGATATAAGATCTTCACTGTAAGTACACTTGTCAGCTTGTTTGTGTTTATAACTGTTACATGATTAATTCAAATGACTAAGTAGTGAATTTGAAAAGCCCATAGAAGTGTATGAGAAACTTTGAATTCATCCATGTGATCATTACTAACGATATTTTCAGTTTGCTTAAAATCATTGAAAAGTATCTTTGAAAAAGTTAAGAATATCGGGGTGCCTGAGTGGCTCAGTCATTAAGCGTCTGCCTTTGGCTTAGGTGATGATCCCGTGTCCTGGGATGGAGCCCTATGTCAGGCTCCCTGCTCCACAGGAAGCCTGCTTTTCCCTCTCCCACTCCCCCTACTTATGTTCCCTTTCTCTGTCAAATAAATAAATAAAATCTTTTTTTTTTTTTTTAAAGTCTCATCACTCTGGATAGGACCACTACTGAACTTATTTAGTTTTATAGTCATTTTGCTCAAGTTTCAAATTCCAAAAAGGTAGAAATCAGTTGAGTAATACACCCTTCACTTGACTAAGGGAGAATAAAGCGTGTGAATTTCAATTCTACTAGATTGTAATGAGGAAGAACTACTTCAAATAAATATTTGAAATTGTGATAATATTGGATAAGGGAAACACATACAGGCCAGGTAAATCTAATAAATTTACGCTGCTGCCACTCCACAGGACAACAGTTCATTCAGGAAACAATTACTGAGTGCTCATCACTGGTACTGAAGCATGTGGCAAAATGAATGAAAGGTTTTGAAACCAATCAGTGATTCTACCAATGTGATGTCAAGATCAAAACCTTTAAAAAAATGTTATTGAAAAATGCCATTGGTATTTTGATCCAGATAGCATTGAAAATATAGATTGCACTGGGCAATGCAGACATTTTAACAATGTTTATTTTCCAATCCATGAGTATAGAATGTTCTTCCATCTTTTTGTGTCTTCAGTTTCTTTTCATGAGTGTTCTGTAGTTCCTAGAGTATAGGTCCTTTACCTCTTCAGTTAGGTTTATTCCAAAGAATCTTGTGATTTTTAAAAAAGATTTTTAAAAATTTATTTATTTGACAAAGAGAGACACAGGGAGAGAGGGAACACAGGCAAGGGAAGTGGGAGAGGGAGAAAAAGACTCCCTGCTCAGCAAGGAGCCCGATGAGGGGCTCAATCCCAGGATCCTGGGATCACGACTTGAGCTGAAGGCAGATGCCCAATGACTGAGCCATCCAGGTGCCCCTATCTTATGATTTTTGGTGGTATTGTAAATGGAATCAATTCTCTAATTACTCTTTGTACATTTACATTGTTAGTGTATAAGAAAGCAACTGATTTCTGTGCATTGATTTTGTATCCTGCCATATTGCTGAATTGCTGTATGAGTTCTAGTAATTTGGGGGTGGAGTTTTTGGGTTTTCCACATAAAGTATCATGTCATCTGCAAAGAAAGAAAGTTCGACTTCTTTGTCCGTTTGAATACCTTTTATTTCTTTTTGTTGTCCGGTTGGTGTTGCTAGGACTTCTTGTACTATGCTAAAAAATAGTGGCGAGAGTGGGCATCTTTGTTGTATTCCTGATCATAAGGGAAAGCCTCTCAGCTTTTCCCCATTGAGAATTATTTGCTGTGGGTTTTTCATAGATGAATTTTATGAAATTGAGGAATGCTTTTCAAAGTGCTAGAACAAACCATCCTAAAATTTGTATGGAACCAGAAAAGACCCCGAATCACCAAGGAAATAATGAAAAAGAAAAATAGAGCTGGGGGCATCACGTTGTTTGATTCCAAGCTATATTACAAAGCCGTGATCACCAAGATAGCACAGTACTGACCCCCAAAACACAATGGAACAGAAGAGAGAGACCAGATATGGATCATCAACTTTATAGTCAAGTAATCTTTGAGAAAGCAGGAAAAAATACTCAATGGAAGAAAGATAGTCTCTTCCAAAAATGGTGCTGGGAAAATTGGACAGAAAATATATACAGAAGAATGAAACTCTACCATTCTCTTACACCATACACAACGATAAACTCCATATGGATGAAAGACCTCAGTGTGAGACAGGAATCCATCAAAATCCTAGAGGAGAACATAGGCAGTAACCTCTTTGACATTGGCCGCAGCAACTTCTTTCAAGACATGTTTCCAAAGGCAAGGGAAACAAAAGTGAAAATGAACTTTTGGGACTTCATTAAGATAAAAAGCTTCTACAAAGCAAAGGAGATAGTCAATAAAACAAAGAGGCAACCCATGGAATGGGAGAAGATATTCGCAAATGACACTATGGACAAAGGGCTGGTATCCAAGATCTGTAAGAACTTCTCAATCTCAACACCCAAAAACCAAATAATCCAGTGAAGAAATGGACAGAAGACATGAACAGATACTTCTCAAAAGAAGGCATACAAATGGCTAACAGACATGAAAAAATATTCATCATCATTAGCCATCAGGGAGATTCATATCAAAACCACATTGAGATAACACCTTATATCAGTTAGAATGACAAAAATTGACAAGGCAAGAAACAACAAATGTTGGAGAGGTTGTGAAGGAAACCCTCTTACACTGTTGGTGGGAATGCAAGTCAGTACAGCCACTTTGGAAAACAGTGTGGAAATTCCTCAAAAAATTAAAAAGAGAGCTACCCTATGACCCAGCAATTGCACTACTAGGTATTTATCCCAAAGATACAGAAGTAGTGAAAAGAAGGACCATATGCACCCCAGTATTCATAACAGCAATGTCCATAATAGCCAAACTGTGGAAAGAGCCGAGATGCCCTTCAACAGATGAATGGATAAAGAAAATCTGGTCCATATATACAATGGAATATTACTCAGCCATCAGAAAGGATGAATACCCAACTTTTGCATCAACATGAATGGGACTGGAGGAGATTATGCTAAGTGAAATAAGTGAAGCAGAGAAAGACAATTATCATATGGTTTCACTTATTTGTGAACATAAGGAATAGCATGGAGAACATTAGGAGAAGGAAGGGAAAAATGAAGGGGGAAATCAGAAGGGGGACAAACGAAGAGACTATGGACTCTGAGAAACAAATTGAGGGTTTTAAAGAGGAGGAGCATGGCAGGTGAAGCATGGGGAAATGGGTTAGCCTAGTGATGGGTATTAAGGAGGGCATCTGTTGCATGAGCACTTGGTGTTATGCAAACAGTGAATTGTGGAATACTACATCCGAAACTAACAATGTACTGTATGATGACTAACATAATTTGAAAAAATAAAAAAATAAAAAATTGATTTTATTAACAATATTTTTTAAAATTTAAAGTCCTATTTCTAAGTATGACAAAACAAGCTGCTTTAGCCAAAAGCAGTGAAGGCCCATATTAAAATATATGTTGGGTCTAATTTTCACCAATTACATTTCTCAACCTAAGTAGACTTTCTACTATACTGTATTGCCTCTCAATCTCTGATAGGTATTATTCTCATAATTCAATTTTTTAATGCAACAAAAAGGTGCTGTGCTTATTAAAATCAGAAAAATTACTTGAGTTTTGGGGTGCCTGGGTGGCTCAGTTGTTAAGCATCTGCCTTTAGCTCAGGTCATGTTCATTGAACCCTGCATCAAGCTCCTTGCTCAGCGGGAAGCCAGCTTCTCCCTCTCCCACTGCCCCTGCTTGTGTTCCCTCTCGTTGTCTCTCTCTCCATCAAATAATTTTAAAAAATCTTAAAAAAAAAAGAAAAATTACTAGAGTTTCAATAATGCATTCATAATTTTGCCCCCAAATTTAGAGAAAAGAATTCCTTTCCTAAATTATTAAGAATATTGCTTTAATATTCCCATAATTTTGCTTAGTGCTGGCATGGACTAATTAACTCTTCTATAAATGAAACTAGTTGATTTTTTAAAAAGATTTTATTTATTTACTTGCCAGAGAGAGAGAGAAAGAGAGAGAGTGTACAAGCAAGGGGAGAGGCAGGCAGAGGGAGAAGTGGGCTCCCCCCACCACGCGGACTCATCCTGACCTGAGCCAAAGGCAGATGCTTAACTGACTTAACTGATGCCACCCAGCATCCTTGAAAGTAGTTGGTTTTTGAAAAAGAAATTATAAAACAAGAGCATTATAAATTTAAATGACTACTTTGTTGTAATACAAAAAAGGCTTTAGTTTTACATAGGTTTAGAAATATCTCCTTAACAATTTCCTCCCTATGGTGTACTCAGCACTTTTTCATGCCCTATTTTATAACAAAAGTTATTAAAAACAATTTTTATGTATGTTTAAATATATATGTGTGTATATGTTTTATATGTGTTATATATTTATAACATTTTAAATAACTTCAAAATAGGAACAAAAAGTCCAGTTACAACTTCTGGCTAAAGAAGATCATCAGAAGCAACTGAATGAAATTGAGAAATATTATGGCACCATAACAGGTCAATTTGTATTGGTGAAAGAGAATCATGAAAAGTTAGAACAAAATGGTAGGTACTATCTTATTTAAACTTGTATATTTATTTATTTATTATTTATTTATTATTTTTTTTTAAAGATTCTATTTATTCATTAGACACAGAGAGATCACAAGTAGGCAGAGAGGCAGGCAGAGAGAGAGAGGAGGAAGCAGGCTCCCCGCAGAGCAGAGAACCCGATGCGGGACTCGATCCCAGGACCCTGAGATCATGACCTGAGCCGAAGGCTTAACCCACTGAGCCACCCAGGCGCCCCTAAACTTGTATATTTAAAAGGGAGTAAGTAATGGGTTTATTTATAATAAATAAATTGAACTTACCTGCTACTGGTAATACTAGTGACATTTTATATTTTAAATTCAATAATAATTATATACAGTGCACTAAGGTTATTTTCCCTGTCCATCTTGGTGATACTTTCCTTAAAATGGATGTTGAATATAATAGTTTTCTAAATGTTTTTCATATTGCAGTACAGGAAGCAATACAGCAAAACAAAAGACTTTCAGCTTTAAATAAAAAACAAGAATCTGAAATAGACAGTTTGAAGAAGGTATGGTTGATACAGTTTTATAGTATTAGGTAAAATTATAGTCTAATTAGTTTTATGAAATAGTATTGGAAGAAGTTGTGTATATTTTTTGGTATAAAGAAAAATAAAATGTTTTAAATACAGATTAATAAACTGTGAGTTTATGATTCCAATAAATTATATGATTCCAATAAATGCAATGAATGAATTTGTCCTAACTCATTCAAAATGCTCTTTGTCACCAGTGGTATGCCTTATGGTGACATGAATGGCTAATCTTTACTGTATGTCAGTCTCAACACCATTTATTCATTCATTCATTCAGTACTTGAATGGACTGTATATGCCAGGTACTCCGTGGCCCTAAGGATAGAGGTCTGAAGAAAATAAAACATTTTCCTGCTTTTTTGAAGTTTATAGTCCAATGGAGGAATTAGGCACAAAATACATAATGCCACAAACCAAATAATTTAAAACTGTTAAAATCATATGAAGAAAAAGTAAAGAATGTGATGACATCATAATAGGTGAATTTATTACATTGGATTATTACTGTTAAAGGGATAGGGAGGGAAGAGAATAATGTTTCAGGCAATAGAGGTGTCCCCATACTGGACCCAAAAAACAAGAAGAAGGTAAGTTACTGGAACCCAGAAAGGGTATCACACAGAGTAGGTAATACTCTGGCAAGGAGAAGAGCATGCACAAAAGTCTTGAGGCAGGAAAGAATTTTAGAAATCACTTCTCAGACTTCTGGCTAAGATTAAGTATAGGGAAGAGTTTGGTATATGTGGGGGACTGGAGAAAGTCTGGTATGACTAGAGCATCATGAGTGAAGGAGTACATTGGACATTGAAATCTAAATTGGCAGAAGGCCATAAACATTTTATTTCTCATGTCAGTCATTGGCTCAGAAGTAGACTAATGGCCTTAGTGGTTATAAACTAGGAAGAATATCATCCCACCTCTGGTTGTCAGTCATTTCTCTACATGAGAAACCAAACAGGAGAAACCTGACAATGTGGATGCCAGATTGGTGGTGAAGTAAAGAAACCTGTTCTTTGATGACATTTTTGAATCCCTGGATCCTCCAACCCTACCGTTCCCCCACCTCTACACTTTTCAGTATGCGAGTCAGTAAATCCCCATTATTATCTGTGTTAGTTTGGTTTGGGCCAGTTTAATTTTCTGTAATTTGCAACTAAAAATATCTTCACTGATACAAGTTGAGAGTGGTAGGAGAGGAAGAAGAAGTCTTTCCCACTTTATCAACATCCTATACCAGAGTGATGCATTTGTTACTATTGATGAACCTACTCTGACACATCAGTATCATTCAAATTCCATTGTTTACATTAGGATTCACTCTTGGTTATGTACTTTATCTGAATTTGGGCAAATGTTTAGTGACATGTATCCACCATTATAGTATCATACAAAATAGTTCTATTGTTCTCAAAAT
Source organism: Mustela erminea (assembly GCF_009829155.1). Taxonomy (NCBI): domain Eukaryota; kingdom Metazoa; phylum Chordata; class Mammalia; order Carnivora; family Mustelidae; genus Mustela; species Mustela erminea. Next base: position 84,570,714 of record NC_045622.1, on the reverse strand, counting down.
CCTCTGTGCTCTGCCTTTTCATCTGTCCCTTCCCCCCGACCCTTGGAAACCACTACTCTGCTACTATTTCTACAGTTTTGGAGACTTTTCCAAAAGGTTACAGAGTTGGAATCATATAGAATATAGCCTTTACAAATTGGCTTTTTTCAGTAATATGCATTAAGTTTTGTCTAATGTCTTTTCATGGCTTGGTAGCTTGCTTTTTTTTTTTTTTTTTTTAAAAAGTACCAAGTGATATTCCATTGCCTGCAGGACATTTTGATTGCTTGCACATTTTGGCAGTCGTGAATAAAGCTATATGCAAGTTTTTGTGTGCACATAAGTTTTCAACTTTTTTGGATAAATACCAAGGAGCATGATTGTTTGGATCATATAGTAAGAGTATGTTTCATTTTGTAGAAACTGCTAAACTCTCTTCCAAAGTGGCTATTTCATTTTGCATTCCTACCAGCTATGAATGAGAGTTCTTGTTGCTCAATATCCTCCCCAGCATTTGGGCTTGTCAGTGTTTTGGATTTCGCACATTCGCAATAGTGTGTATGGTATCTCTCTGTTAACAGTTTTGATTTGTAATTTCTTTTTTTTTTTTTTTTTTGATTTGTAATTTCTTAATGACATATTATGTTGAACATCCTTTCATATGTTTACTTGCGCTCTGTATATCTTCTTTGGTGAGGTGTCCAGATCTTTTATCCATTTTTTAATTGGTTTTTTTTTTTTAAGATTTTATTTATTTATTTGACAGAGAGAGATCACAAGTGGGCAGAGAGGCAGGCAGAGAGAGAGAGAGGAGGAAGCAGGCTCCCTGCTGAGCAGAGAGCCCGATGCGGGACACGATCCCAGGACCCTGAGATCATGACCTGAGCCGAAGGCAGCGGCTTAACCCACTGAGTCACCCAGACGCCCCTTAATTGGGTTGTTCGTTTTCTTTTTGTTGACTTAAGAATTCTGTGTGTAATTTGGATAACAGTTTTTTATCAGATAGAGCTTTTAAAAATATTTTTTCCCAGTCTGTGATCTGACTTCTTATTCTCTTGATATTGTCTTTTGCAGAGCAGAATTTTTTTTTTATATAGATTTTATTTATTTATTTGACAGACAGAGATCACAAGCAGGCAGAGAGGCAGGCAGAGAGATAGAGGAGGAAGCAGGCTCCCCGCCGAACAGAGAGCCCGATGCGGGGTTCGATTCCAGGACCCTGGGATCACGACCCGAGCCGAAGGCAGAGGAATCAACCCACTGAGCCATCCAGGTGCCCCAGAGCAGAAGTTTTTAATTTTAATGAAGTGCAGCTTATCAGATTTTTTTGTGTGTGGATTGTAACTTCCGCATTGTACTTAAAAAGTCATTGCCTTACATAGAGTCAGCTAGATTTTTTCCTGTATTATCTTCTAGGAGTTTTATTATTTTATATTTTACATTTAGGTCTGTGATCCATTTGAGTTAATTTTTATGATGAGTCTAAGATCTCAGTCTAGATCCCCTCCCACACTTTTATTTATTTATTTTTTGCCTGTGAATGTCCAATTGGCCCATGACCATTTGTTGAAAAGGTTAGTTTTGCTGATAGTTTGTCAACTATCATTTGACTGTATTTATGTGGGTCTCTTTCTTGGCTCTCATTTCTGTTCTGTTGATCTAATTGTTCATTCTTTTGCCAGTACCACATTGACTTGATTACCCTATTTTTATAGCAAGTGCTAAAGTTGGGTAGTGTCAGTCCTCCAACTTTGTTCTTCTCCTTCAGTATTAAGTTGGGTATTCTGGGCCTTTTGCCTTTCCATAGAATTAGTTTGCTGATACCCACAAAATAACTTGCAGAGATTTTGATTGGGATTGTACTGAATCTGTAGACTGAATTGGGAAGAACTGACATGTTGAAAATATTGGCTCTTCTAATTCATGAATATTGAATATCTCTCAATTTGTTTAGTTCTTTAATATATTCCATTAGAGTTTTATAATTCTTATATATATTTTCTAAATAGTTTGTTTGATTTTTTTACCTAAGCATTTAATTTTTGCTTAAAAATTATAACAAAAATTAAGAGCAGGAGATCATAGAAAATATCTGCCCCCATTTTCTATCACTTGTAATTTCCCAAGTGATAAAAGAACTAAGACTATCTCTTGTTCTAATATCTGGTCTTTCACCCTGACCCTGTGTGACTGGGCTCCTAAAACCCTTATAAATTCCTAAGTGGTAAGAGCACTAGGAGCATCTTTTGTTTTAATAATGTGACTCTAGGTGGGATCCTGGATAGCTCCTGGTTGGGGGTTGGTCATCAGAAAGAGCAAGTCATGATTAGAAGCTTAACATTTTAGCCCTGCTTCTCCCCTACTTCCCTCTAGTCCATAAAGGGGAAAGGGGCTGGAAATGGAGTTAAGAATTGATCATGCCTACTTGAGGGAGTCTCCATAAAATCCCAGTAGTATCATTTCAGAGGGAGGGTGATACAACTCAACTCCACCAGGACAGAATTCCCTGTGCTCAGGACCCTCTCAGATATTGCCTTTTGTATATCTTCCTCTGGCTGTTGATCTATATCCTTTATCATATCTGTTAAAAAACTGGTAAACTTAAGTGTTTCCCAGAGTTCTGTGAGCTATTCTAGTGAATTAATGGAACCCAAGATGGGGGATCATGGGAACCTCCATTTATAGCTGATCAGTCAGAAACACCTGGACTTGCATTTGGCATCTGAAGTGGGATGGAAGCAGTCTTATGGGACTGAACCCTTAACCTTTGGGATTTGATCCTGCCTTCAAGGAAGATAGTGTCAGAAGTGAGTTAAATTGTGGGGACAGAGCTGATGTTGCAAAAAATTGCTTGGTGGGTGAAAACCTCCACATATTTGGTGACCATAAGTGTCAGAAGTGTTCTGTGTAAAGGAGACATACAGGAAAAAAAAAACACAGGAGGAAGAACTGGATTTTTCCTTATATAAGGGGAAGAACTGTAGGTTTTTTCCAGTATAGAAAGGGATTGACTTTTGTGTATTAATGTTATATTCTACAACCTTGTTATAATCCCTTATTAGTTCCAGGAGGTCTTTGTTGATTTTTTTTTTTTTTTTTAGATTTTCTGCATAGTCAATCATGTCATCTGTTAACAAAGACAGTTTTATTCCTTCCTTGTCAAATCTATGTGTCTTTTTTTTTTTTTTTTTTTTTTTTTTTGTCATGTCTTGTTGCATTAGCTGAGCCTTCCAGTGTGGTGTTATAAAGTTTGGTGAGAGGGAACATCCTTGGCTTGTTCTTAATTTTAGTGGAAAAGTATTAAGTTTTTCACTGTTAAGTTTGATGTTAGCTGAAGGTTTTCTTCTTAGATGCTCTTTTTCCACTGAGCCACCCAGGCACCCCCAGATGCTCTTTTTCAAGTTGAGGAAATTCCCCTTTTTCTAGTTTGCTAAGAATTTTTATCATAAATATGTGTTGGATTTTGTCAAATGCTTTTTCTGCATCTTTTGATAAGATTGTGTGATTTTTTTCTTTTGCCCATTGGTACAATGAATTACATTAATTAATTTTTGAATGTTGAACAGCTTTGCATAAGTGGGATAAATCCCACTTGATCATGGTGTATAATTATTTTTGTACATTGTTAGATTCAATTTGCTCTTAATTTGTTAAAGATTTTTGTATCTACAGTCATGAGAAATAATGGCCTGTAGTTTTTTTGTAATGGTTTTTTGTCTTGTTTTGTTATTAGGATAATGCTAGTCTTATAGAATGAACTCAAAATATTCCATCTGCATTCATCTTCTTAAAGAGATTATACAGAATTTGTATAATTTCTTCTTTTAATATTTCATAGAATTCACCGGTGAACCCATTTGGGTATGGTGCTTTCTGTTGTTAGGTTATTAGTTATTGATTCAATTTCTTTAATGGATATAGGTCTATTTAGATTGTCTGTTTCTTCTTGTGTGCATTTGGCATGTTATGTCAAGGAATTGGTCCATTTTATCTAGGCTATCAAACTTGTGGACATAGAATTTTTCATAACATTTTTGAAATTTTCTATTTAATGACCATAGGATCTATGGTTATATCTACTTTTTCATTTCTGATATTAGTAATTTGTGTCCCTTCTTTTTTTTTTTTTTTTTCCCTTAGCCTGGCTAGAGACTTATCACTTTTTTTCCCCCCGAAGAGTCTAGTTTTTTTTTTTAATTTTTTAATTTTTTATAAACATATATTTTAATCCCCAGGGGTACAGGTCTGTGAATTGCCAAGTTTACACACTGCACAGCACTCACCATAGCACATACCCTCCCCAATGTCCATAACCCTACCCCCCCCATCCCGACCCTCCTCCTCCCAGCAACCCTCAGTTTGTTTTGTGAGATTAAGAGTTTCTTATAGTTTGTCTCCCTCCCAATCCCATCTTGTTTCATTTATTCTTCTCCTACCCCCTTAACCCACCATGTTGCATCTCTACTTCCTCATATCAGGGAGATCATATGATAGTTGTCTTTCTCTGATTGACTGACTTCGCTAAGCATGATATCCTCTAGTTCCATCCACGTTGTCGCAAATGGCAAGATTTCATTTCTTTTGATGGCTGCATAGTATTCCATTGTGTATATATACCACATATTTATCCATTCATCTGTTGATGGACATCTAGGTTCTTTCCATAGTTTGGCTATTGTAGGCATTGCTGCTATGAACATTCGGGTGCATGTGCCCCTTCGGATCACTATGTTTGTATTTTTTGGGTAAATACCGAGTAGTGCAATTGCTGGGTCATAGGGTAGTTCTAGTTTCAACATTTTGAGGAATCTTCATGCTGTTTTCCAGAGTGGTTGCACCAGCTTGCATTCCCACCAACAGTGTAGGAGGGTTCCCCTTTCTCCGCATCCTCGCCAGCATCTGTCATTTCCTGACTTGTTAATTTTAGCCATTCTGACTGGTGTGAGGTGGTATCTCATTGTGGTTTTGATTTGTATTTCCCTGATGACGAGTGATGTGGAGCACTTTTTCATGTGTCTGTTGGCCATTTGGATGTCTTCTTTGCAGAAATGTTTGTTCATGTCTTCTGCCCATTTCTTGATTGGATTATTTGTTCTTTGGGTGTTGAGTTTGCTAAGTTCTTTATAGATTTTGGATCCTAGCCCTTTATCTGATATGTCGTTTGCAAATATCTTCTCCCATCCTGTCAGTTGTCTTTGGTTTTGTTAACTGTTTCCTTTGCTGTGCAAAAGCTTTTGATCTTGATGAAGTCCCAATAGTTCTTTTTTGCCCTTGCTTCCCTTGCCTTTGGTGATGTTCCTAGGAAGATGTGGCTGTGGCTGAGGTCGAAGAGGTTGCTGCCTGTGTTCTCAAGGATTTTGATGGATTCCTTTCTCACATTGAGGTCCTTCGTCCATTTTGAGTCTATTTTCGTGTGTGGTGTAAAGAAATGGCCCAGTTTCATTCTTGTGCATGTGGCTGTCCAGTTTTCCCAGCACCATTTGTTGAAGAGGCTGTCTTTTTTCCATTGGACGTTCTTCCCTGCTTTGTTGAAGATTAGTTGACCATAGAGTTGAGGGTCTATTTCTGGGCTCTCTATTCTGTTCCATTGACCAATGTGTCTGTTTTGTGCCAGTATCATACTGTCTTGATGATGACAGCTTTGTAATAGCGCTTATAGTCTGGAATTGTGATGCCACCAAGTTTTTTTTTTTTTTTTTTCAAAATTCCTCTGGCTATTCGAGGTCTTTTCTGGTTCCATATAAATTTTAGGATTATTTGTTCCATTTCTTTGAAAAAAATGGATGGTATTTTGATAGGGATAGCATTAAACGTGTAGATTGCTTTAGGTAGCATAGACATTTTCACAATATTTGTTCTTCCAATCCATGAGCATGGAACATTTTTCCATTTCTTTGTGTCTTCCTCAATTTCCTTCATGAGTACTTTATAGTTTTCTGAGTATAGATTCTTTGCCTCTTTGGTTAGGTTTATTTGTAGGTATCTTATGGTTTTGGGTGCAATTTTAAGTGGGATTGACTCCTTAATTTCTCTTTCTGTCCTGTTGTTGGTGTAAAAAAATGCAACTGATTTCTGTACATTGATTTTATATGCTGACACTTTACTGAATTCCTATACAAGTTCTAGCAGATTTAGAGTGGAGTCTTTTGGGTTTTCCACACAAAGTATCATATCATCTGCAAAGAGTGATAGTTTGACTTCTTCTTTCCTGATTCGGATGCCTTTAATTCTTTTTGTTGTGTGATTGCCGAGGCTAGGACTTCTAGTACTATGTTGAATAGCAGTGGTGATAATGGACATCCCTGCTGTGTTCCTGACCGTAGCAGAAGAGCTCTCAGTTTTTCTCCATTGAGACCTGACTGATATTCTATTGTGTATATATATATATATATACACCATATTGTCCTTGTCCATTCAGCTGTCATATGACACTTGGGTTGTTTCTATATTTTGATCTTTTTTCTTTTCTAATATCTGCATTCAATGTTACACATTCCCCTGTAAACATTGCTTTCACTGCATCCCACAGATTTTGAAAAGTTGTATTTTCATTTAGCTCAAAATATTTAAAAATTTTTTCCCGAGATTTCTTCTTTGACCTATGTGTTATGTAGAAGTGTGCTGTTTAATCTTGGAGTATTTTGGTTTCTTCAGGCTACCTTTTATTGATTTCTATTTTAATTTTATTATGGTCTGAGAACAGATATTGTGTCATTTTTATTCTTTTAAATTTGTTAAGTTGTGGTTTATGGTCCAGAATGTGGTCTATCTTGGTGAATGTTCCATGTGAGCTTGAGAAGAATTTCTAATCTGTTTTTGGATGAAGTAGTCTATACACTTCAATTATATCAATTTAGTTGATGATATGAAGTTCAACTTTGATCCTTCTGGTTTTCTGCCTGCTGGATCTGTCCATTTCTGATGGAGGGATATTAAAGTCTCCAAATGTAATAGTTAATTCTCTATTTCTTTTTGCAGTTGTTAGTTTTTGCCTCTTCTATTTTGGTACTCTTTAGACATGTACACATTAAGACATTGTTGTGTCTTCTTGGAGTATTCACTTCTTTATCATTATGTATGCCCCTCTTTGTCCTCAGTAGCTTTTCTTTCTCTGAAATCTACTCTGGTTAAAATAAATATAATGATTCCTACTTTATTTTGATTAGTGTTAGAACAGTATATCCTTTTCCATCCCTTTACTTTTAATCAATATGTGTTTTTATATTTAAAGTGAGTTTCTTGTAGACAACATATAATTGGGTCTTGTTTTTGGATCCACTCTGATAATCTGCCTTTTGGTTGTTGTATTTTAAACTCCTGATGTTTGAGGTGATTATTGATATAATCGGGATTAATATGTACCATAATTTTTTGTTGTTTTCTGTTTGTTGCCTTTGTACCTCTTTTTTGTCTTCCACTCTTTTTTTGCTATTTGTGGTCTTAATTGTACATTTTATGATTCCATTTTCTCTTCTTTCTTAGCATTTCAAATGTACTTTTTAAAAAACTTTTTTAGTGCTAGTCCTGGAATTCACAATGTATCTTCAGTAAACCAAGTTTGCTTTCAAATAACATACCATTTCATGGGTAGTGCATGTACCTTATAACAACAAAACAGTCCAGATTCTTCTCTCTTGTCACTTATATCATTGCTGTCATTCATTTTACTAATACCTAAGCATACATAATCAACAATATTGTTGCTGTTGTTATTTTGAACAAATGGTTATTTTATCAATTTCGAATCAGAAATATTTTATTTACTATCACTTATTCCTTCTCCGATTCTCTTCCTTTTATTAGGTACATCAGAGTTTCTGACCTATATTGTTTTCCTTTTATCTGAAAAAAAATATATATATTTTTTAACATTTCTTATAAGGCAGGCCCACGGGCAACAAATTTGCTCAATATTTGTCTTAAAAAGTTTTTATTTCTCCTTCACTTTTTAAAAAAAGATTTAAAAAAAGATTTTATTTATTTTTTATTTGTCAGAGAGAGAGAGCGAGTGAGCGAGCACAGCTGGGAGAGTGGCAGGCAGAAGGAGAAGCAGGCTTCCCACTGAGAAAGGAGCCTGATGTGGGACTCAGTCCCAGGGCTTGGGATCATGACCTGAGCCAAAAGCAGATGCTTAATTAACTGAGCCATCCAGGCATCCCTCTCCTTCACTTTTTTTTTTTTTAAGATTTTATTTATTTGACAGAGATCACAAGTAGGCAGAGAGGCAGGCAGAGAAAGGGGAAAGCAGGCTTCCCACTGAGCAGAGAGCCCGATGCAGGTCTCGATCCCAGGACCCTGGGACCATAACCCGAGCCGAAGGCAGAGGCTTTAACCCACGGAGCCACCCAGGCGCCCCTCTCTTTCACTTTTGAAGGATAATTTCAGAGGGTACAGAATTCTAGGTTAGTGTTTTTTTCTCTCAACACTTTAAATATTTTACATAACTCTCATTGCTTGTATGGTGTGTGAGAAGTCAGATTGTAATCCTTTGTTCTTCTGTAGGTACGGTGGTTTTTTCTCCTCTGGCTTCTTCAGTATTTTTTTTTTTTTAAGTATTGATTTTCTGAATTTTGAATATGATATGCCTAGGTATAAATTTTTTGGTGACTTATTCTTCTTGGTGTTCTCTGAGCTTCCTGGATCTGTGGTTTGGTGTCTGACATTACATTAGGAAAATTCTCAGTATTACTGCTTCAAATATTGCTTCTTTTCCTTGTTCTCTTCCTTTTCTTTCTGGTATTTCCATTATGCATATGTTACATTTTGTGTAGCTGTCCCACAGTTGGTGGATATTCTCTTTTGATTTCCTTAGTTTTCTTTTTCGGTTTTGAGTTTTTGAATTTTGCCATCATATTAAGTTCATTGATATTCCTCAATCTTGTCCATATTACTATTGAGTCCATCAGAGGCATTCTTCATTTTCATTGCAGTGTTTTTGAGCTAAAGCATTTCTTTTTGCTTTTCTATTTAGAATTTCTGTCTCTCTACTTATATTATCCATTTGTTCTCCTATGTTTTGTCTACTTTTTACATTAAAGCATTTAGCATATTTTTTTAAATTCCACATTTGATAATTCTAATATTTCTGCCGTATCTGACATGGGTTTTGATCAGTCTCTTCAAACTGTGTTTCTTGACTTTTAGTATGCCTTGTAATTTTTTGTTGAAAGATGGACATGATATACATGTGAAAGGATTTGCAATAAATAGCCTTTAGTAATGTAATGATAAGTTCAGGTTGTTGTGGGGGTGGTGGTGGTTGTGAAGTGTCCTATGATTAGGTCTCATTCTTTTGGTGAGCCTGTGTCACTGGACTGTGAACTTCACAGTATTCCTCAGTTTTTTCTTTCTCTTGGGTAGTGCAGCATAGTTGGAGGGGGCTAGATTTGGATATTATCCTTTCCTGGGGTAGTTTAGGGTCAGGTCCAATAATTTCTTCTGAGGTCAGTCCTTGTTAAGAAGAACAGAATGCCCTGACATATTTCAAAATGATTACTTTTTCCTCTCTTTCCCCTGGAAGTAGGAGGGAAGTTTTTTCTGATACTGTGAGAGGTCTTGGAAATGAAATTCACAAAACTCTGTGTATGTGTCAGGGAGGGGGTTCCCACTGTGACTCAGTCCTCTGTTTTTGTTTTTGTTTTTTTTTAACTGTCAGAGTTGTCTATACTGAGCCTCTGGCATTCAGTCAGTCACAGTTCAGGCTTTCCTACACTGGCACTATTTCCTGCAGAGGTTTCTGTTTGTGGGTTTTTGCTCTGTTAATTTGCCAGTCTGTCTCTCCAATTGTTGAGGTAGCTATTTGCCTTATGACCTCATTGCTCTGACAGATCTAAGAGGAGTTGTTGATTTTCAGTTTGTTCAGCTTTTACTTGTTGTCAGGATAAAGTGCTGTCAAGACAAAGTTTAAGCTCCTTACTTGTTAACTGGAAATAAATCCCCCTATTTTTATATTTAACTATAATTTTATGAAATTAAAATTTTATTAAGAATCTAGAGGAACAGATTTAAGTTTTGAACAGAAGTGTTTTGTGCTGTGAGATAAATAACATACTTTTATGTATAATTCAAGAAGTCGGAAAATTTTACTACTTTCTGTTTTAGCATTGTTTCAAGGAAAGCAGGATTACTTAGGATAAAGATTGAAGTGTCTTCTAAATGTTAAACCAGAGTCCACAGGCCATTAATATTTGTAACACTATTCTATCTAGTTCTTTGATCTTATAACTACAAATAAGTTGGTTTTTTTGACAATCAGAAAGGAAGAGAATAGGAGTAGCTCAGTATAACAGAAGGGGGTAATAAGCATATGTTCCTATCCCTTAAAAGTCTTAATTTTGTCTAGCGAACCAGATAGTGTTTATGTAGAAAACATTATTTTCAGTCACATCCTGGAATATTAAAGATGGGTTTTTTTAATATAAGAAGAAAACCTGTAATTTAAAAATTTGTAGTTTCAAATCAGAAGGTTGTTAAAAGGACCATTCATTTTTATTAATCTAAACTTCAAATGCAAGTACTAATAACTAAATACTGAGACTGAAGAGTTGTGACTAAGCACATTTTCAGTGATGTCTCTTTGGTTCATTTATTTTTTCATACATTTTTTGGAATTTTTTTAATCCATGATTTAATGGATTAATCATATTAATTTAGTGATTATATTAAAATTTTCATATGCTTTTATTTAGTTTGCTTTTGCATTATTATAAGAGGATTATACCTTCTAAGTTTCTGTACTAAGTTATGTGTTTTTTTTTCATTAAATAAAGGCAAATGTTTCATTATAATACCATATTTCTAATGTTAGTTTAAGACTGACCTGTAGATGGAGATGAGGCTCATGTAAATCCATGGAGAGTCACCATTAGTAGTTTGGAGTAAAAAAAATGTCTTTTTCTTTACAGAAGTAGAATAGTGTTGCTCGGGAGCACAGTTACCCCTTTCCCTGCCAGGGCTAACTAAATGTACTGTTATGTTATACAGTGGTGGCCTCTCTCCAGAGCATTACAGTTAGTGACTATGTTACCAAACAGTTCTTAGAAGAGAGAGTGTATAAAAGGGTAAAGTGAGAGAATTTTATTACCTTGAAATTTCCAAGTCTGAGTGGCTAAAAGAGTGAAAATTTTAAAATATATTTTAACAGCTATTTTTAATATTTCAGACATTCTAGGTATAAGTGTATTGTATTTTGTATGTAGTCTTAATTTTCAGCTCTAAGAAAACGTTTTCATTCTTTATTGTCATTTTTAGAAGCTAATTAATTCTAGTAACATTGATTATATCACTCATTTAAAACTTTTAGTCCTTAATTTTCCCAAAGATAATTTTTATTTTTCTCTTATTCTGTTTTATGATTTTATTCAGAACAGTTAAGCTATTGGCTTGTGATAAGATGGATTTTGTGTGTGTGTGTGCAAAGTTAAACAGACCAAACTTAGTTGTTAGATTAAACTAGATATTACAGTTCTGAATGTTGGGTTCACCATTATGGCAATCATGAAGAATTCCTGATACTATCTGTGAGCAGCATTCATAACCTCTGCTATTTGTCTGAGTAAACGTCAGAGCACTCAAGGAGATAGTGACATTTAACAGACTACCCTGTACCAGAAAAGGAGGGGTAAAGGAAAAAAGAGCACAATATTTATGACTCTAGGAACTATAAGTTGTAATTTAATGAGATCAAAGCATGTGCTGTTTACTTGCTGCACTAACAGCTTTGAATAAAATGGTTAGAAAACAGACAATGTACTAAAAGTTCAGGATATTTAAAAGCGATAAGGGCTATAAAATCAAAAGCATATTTTCAGTGGATAATCATTTCATGGAGGTCTCTGATTTTAGTTTATTATGCTCTTAAGATTAATTAATATATAAGAGAAAAAGAAAGACATAAGAAATGATTAGTTTTTACTTTTGTCAGCTATATACTGAGTTTTCACGCTTACCCTCCCCTTTCCCACTTCCTTATTGTTTCATAACAATTTTTGTAATAGAAATTGATGCCTTTTAGAGTATCTCCTAGAAAACCTAGCTGATTAAAAAGCTCCATGTTTTCAGTTGTTGAAAAGAATAGAAAGCCATAGAAGTTTGTTGAACTTTGTAACCTTGACAGAAAAAATAACTTTTAGAAAAATGAATCCTCGGGACGCCTGGGTGGCTCAGCCATTAAGCATCTGCCTTTGGCTCAGGTCATGATCACTGGGATCCCTCCTCGATAGGAAGCCTGCTTCTCTCTCTCCCACTCCCTCTGCTTGTGTTCCCTCTCTTGCTGTGTCTCTCTCTGTCAAATAAAAAAATAAAATCTAAAAAAAAAAATGGAAAAATGAATCCTCTTTTATTAATTCAGAGAATTAAAAGCCACTTGATAGAAATATGTTTTAGCAGCATATACTTCTGTTTAATTGTACTTTTATCTGTAGAACTTTGTATTTTAGGATTGAGTCTAGAATAGATTACTAGTATAAAACTAGTATAAAGGGCATCTAATAATTTCTAAGTTGTTTGAATGTTTATTTATTTTTTACAGGTGTATCTTGCTTTAGGAAAACCCAATATAAAAAAATAAAAGTTCAAAGTTACAATTTTTTTTTAAAGATTTTATTTATTTATTTGACAGAGATCACAAGTAGGCAGAGAGGCAGGCAGAGAGAGAGAGGAAGGGAAGCAGGCCCCCTGCTGAGCAGAGAGCCCGACGTGGGACTCGATCCCAGGACCCTGAGATCATGACCTGAGCCGAAGGCAGCGGCTTAACCCACTGAGCCACCCAGGCACCCCAAAGTTACAAATTTTAAAACTACCAATTTAGTACACAAAAAAAGCAACTTGAAAGCAAGTTTTTTGAAACACCATTGTGTAAAGAAAGATGTACATTAAGTCCAGTATTATTGGTGGCTTTTTAAAAAAGTAGAGTCAGTTGAGCACAAAAGATCGTTTTTAATACTTGGATGATATGTGACTAAATACTGGGTAGCAATATAAAAATTAGCCAAACATCCCATAAATCTGAGTTGAGATTAAAACTTTGAGGTCCTCTAACAAACAATTTTCCTTTGAATTAACCTCTTAAATTTTTAAGAAGTTAAATTAATTGCTGAAATTACCAGTTGTTTTTTTTAATATCCTTCAGAGTCCGTAGTCAATTTGACTACCATCTCATGTTTTCAAATGTTTATCCAGGGTGAAAATAACAAGGTCAATATGTTCTTTTGTTCAATAAGTTTGTTAAGTCAAAGACCCTCTAGTCTAGTGTAATGTTTTATTATACGGTCTTATTTCTGTAATTGTTGTTTTCTAGCATATTCTTGGATCTGTACTTATAATGAAAAATTAACCTATTTTAAAGATTTATTTATTTATTTATTTGACAGACAGAGATCACAAGTAGGCAGAGAGGCAGAGAGAGAGAGGGGGAAGCAGGCTCCCTGCCGAGCAGAGAGCCCGATGTGGGGCTCGATCCCAGAACCCTGAGATCACGACCCGAGCCGAAGGCAGAGGCTAACCCACTGAGCCACCCAGGCACCCCTAGAATTAACCTATTTTAAATTCACAAATTTGTTGAGTATCTACTACATGTCAGGCACTGACAACAACAGTGCCGGTTATTACAATAGTCACGGTTATTTTCTAGCCAAAAAATATGCTGTTCTTTTAAAGTTAACATAATGCTAGTGACTCACCATCTACTAACTTTATTTTTCCATTATTGTACTGGTCTGTTCACATTTAAACCATGAGCATCTGTCTATATACATGGTGATCTGTAGGGCTGTGGTTGTTACATTGAATGGAGTGAACCCTCAGCATTATACTTAAACATACCACTTTCTATTTAGTCTTACAAACTGACTGTGAACTGTTGTGTCATTAATAATACTCTGTCTGGCTCACATCAGCTGCTCTTACCAAATATTTTTATTGCCTTTTTTTTTTTATCCTGAATAAATCAACCTTAGTGTTCATCAAATCTTATATTAGGTAAAGTCACATTTTTTTTCATAATCATGTTTATCAATTTTCTTCTTATAGTCATTATAATGTTCAGTTCCTTTTAAATTCATTGAATGTATTAGGCTGCTATGGGATGAGTATAAAACATGGTACCTTTCCTTGAGGAGCTCATGGTCTACAGGAAAATTCTTATTTTTAGATATGAAAAAGTGAATCTTAATTCTTTAAATAAATAAAAGAATATTTAACTATACCATTATTAAGACTTTATTTTGAAAGTAGAAAAAATAATCCTAGAATTCCCTTGGATTCACTTAGAGGTAATAACAGGCAATAGTGCCTGACATGTAGTAGATACTCAACAAATACTTGTTGCATGGAGTATTACATAGCACAAGATTTGTTAGTTTTTAAAAAATTAAGTTTCTACTTTACAGATGAGGAACTTGAGACAGAAGGAAGTTAAATAAGTTACCTAAAGTTACATAACAAGGAAAATAAAGCCAGGACTGGAGCCTAGACATATTTTGACTCCAGAACCCACAATTTTAACCTTCCTAATAGTGATAGCAGCATAAACAATTTGTCCATGTACATTTCTTCTCTTATTCCCCATTAGAAACCATATATTTATTAAAAAGGGAAATTGTTTACTATTCATACTCCTGAAATAGCAGCTCCTTCTATGTTTTGACTCTAAAGATCTATAAACTAGTGTGTCCCTGCCTTGAAACTTTATTATTAAACACTATGTCCTTTGGGCTCTTTCATTGTCCTCTTTCTCCAGCCAGAACATGCTTTTCTGTCTGTACCATGGTGCTCTCAAATCTGTTCTCTCTGCCTCTAGTCCTTCAGTCCCCACTACTCTACGCAGTCCTTTAGTCTCTTCTGCCTACATATAATTCCCTGAATAATATTTCTCACTTATTCTATTTGTCTTAATTCATCGCTTTACCTTTCTCTTTCAAACTAAACCTTCCAACTGTAGTCATCTCAAAGAGGTGCTTGACCCAGACCTGTACAGGCATTGCTTTTCTCCTTCCCCCCTTTTGTATTCTTGTTTTTAATATGAGTAGAATGACCCCTACCTTTCTTGTTTTATATATGTGTAATAAACATAAGACAATAAATGCATGGAAAACACTTCAGAAAGTCAAACATGCCGTAGAAATTTATGGGATTATAGTTACTTGCAAGTAAAATTAGGTTAAGATTAGGATTAAGGCAGCTTTGTTAGATTCAGTTTTTCTGCACCGCAGACTGTAAGTAGTTTATATGTATAGTCTTTTAAGACAATTGAAACACAGACTCATTTACCTTTAAATTCCTTTATCAGATAGGAAAGTCTGAAACTCCTTCTAACTCATCAATCGCTCTTTCTCCTTTCATGCTTGAACTGTTTTCTATTTCTACAATATCCGGTTCTCTCCAAACTATCTTCTTCAGATCATCTTTAAATTTCTTAAAATCACAGGGATCATCTAATCTTGTTTTTGTCTTTGAGCTGCAGAACCCTCAGTTCAAGATGCGGAATCTCCATATTAAAACAAATAAGGTAGAGCTGCTTTTGCTTAAAAGGAAGCTTGGAGGAACACTGGAGCTATATATACTTAAGGGCTCTTGCTCCTCTCTTAGCAGCTATTAATGGTGTCCACAGACCATCCAGGACTCTCAGAGCACAATTTAAAAACCACTAACTGGATCCAACCTCTCCTGTTTTTGTAAAGGGAACTGAAACCTAAAGAGAGTAGGTGAGGGGTGCTTGGGTGGCTCAGTTGTTTAAGTGACTCTTGGTTTCAGCTCAGGTCTGATCTCTCAATCATAGGATCGAGCCCTGGGTTGGGCTCTGCACTCAGTGCAGAGTCTGCTTTAGCTTCTTTTTCCCTCTCTGTCTGCTCCTCCTCGCTAGCTTGCTCTCAAATTAATTAATTAACTAACTAATAAAATCTTTTTTTAAAAAAAAGGAAGGGAGGTGAATTACCCAATGTCAATGATCTTGTAAAAAATATTCATTTATCTTCTATTATACTGTTTAATATTTATAACCAGTAATATTCTTTTTTTTTAAAGATTTTATTTATTTATTTGACAGAGAGAGATCACAAGTAGACAGAGAGGCAGACAGAGAGAGAGAGAGAGGGAAGCAGGCTCCTGCTGAGCAGAGAGCCCGATGCGGGCCTCGATCCCAGGACCCTGAGATCATGACCTGAGCCGAAGGCAGAGGCTAACCCACTGAGCCACCCAGGCGCCCTAACCAGTAATATTCTAAACAACCTGTGTATTTTACAATGTTAGCTGAAATTTTTCTTGCAGTAGACATTGTGATAATTCTGCCAATATTCAGTCCACCTTATATGATCATTCTGTCTCTAAGGCAGTTAATACAATCTCCATTTTTCATACCAGTGTTTGGTTCAGAAATGAGCCTGTGATCTAGTTCTGGCCAATAAAAAGTGGTTCAAAGAAACATTTTCTTACTCTTCAGAAGGAGTCCCAGGAAGTGACTATTGCTATGTAGAATCTAAATTGGCCCCTTGTTGTAGTCCCAACATTGGAAAAAAGAGGACGGTTCCAAGAATGGAAAGTGGACAAATTAAAATACCCTAGTCTTTGATAATATGTAGTCTTTATTAAATTTCCTGAATCCTAATTGAGTGCCTGAATCAACCAAAACAAGAACCTCCCCAAATTTTTAGTTTTTTTATTTTAATTTTTTTAAGTTCTTAATTCCAGTATAGTTAATATGCAGTCTTATATTCGTCTCAGGTATACAATGTAGTGATTCAACAATTCTATACATTACTCAGTGCTCATCATGATAAGTGTACTCTTAATCTCTTTCACCTATTTCACCCATCCCCCTCACCAAACTCTCTTCTGGTAACCATCAGTACCTTGGTTTGTCTCTCTTTCTGTATCTCCCTTGCTATCTCTCTCTCTCTCTCTCTCTTTTTTTTTTTTTTGTCTTTGCTTGTTTGTTTCTTAAATTCCATATATGAGTGAGATCATGTGGTATTTGTCTTTCTGTGGCTCATTTTACTTAGCATTGTATTCTCTAGCTCCATCCATGTCATTGCAAGTGGCAAGATTTCATTATTTTTTATAGCTGAATAATAGTCCATAGTATGTGGAATATTTGAGATTTTATATACACACACACATATATGTATATGTGTGTATATATATGCATATATATATATATATCTCACATCTTCTTTATCCATCTATTGATGAACATGGCCTGCTTTCATAGTTTAGCTATTGTAAATACTGCTGCTATAAACACAAGGGGCATATATCCCTTTGAATTCGTGTTTTTGTATTTTGGGGGTAAATACCCAATAGTGTGATTGCTGGATCATACACTTCTTTTTAATTTTTGAGGAAACTCCATACCATTTTCCACAGTGGCTGTACCATACAGTTTGCATTCTCATCAACAGCACATGAGTGCTCTCTTCTGTCCATATCCTCCCCAACATTTGTTGTTTCTTGTGTTTTTGATTTTAGCCATTCTAACAGGTGTGAGGTGATATCTCAGTATAGTTTTAATTGGCCTTTCCCTGATAATGAATCTTGTGGAGCATCTTTTCATGTGTCTGTTGGCCATCTGTATGTCATCTTTGGAGAAATGTCTTTCATGTCTTCTGTCCATTTTTTAATTGGATTATTTGTTTTGGGGGTGTTGAGTTTTATAAGTTGTTTATATGTTTTGGATACTAACCCTTTATTGGATTTGTCATTTTCAAACATCTTCTATTCCATACGCTTTTTAGTTTTGTTGATTGTTTCCTTTGCTGCGCAGAAGCTTTTTATTTTTATGTAGTCCCAATAGTTTATTTTTGCTTTTATTTCCTTTGCCTTGGGGGACACACCTAGAAAAGTATTGCCACAGCTCATGTCAGAGACATTATTGCCTGTGGTTTAGTCTTCTAGGATTTTTATCCATTTTGAGTCTTTTTGTGTATGGTGTAAGAAAGTGGTCCGGTTTTCCCAACACCATTTGTTGAAGAGACTGTCAACAGTTGGATATTCTCTCCTGCTTTGTTAAGATTAATATGACCTTATAGTTGTGGGTTTATTTCTTGTGTTTTTTTTTTTTCATTCTGCTCCACTGATCTGTGCATCTATTTATGTGCCAGTACCATACTGTTTGCATTATTACAGCTTTGTAATATAAGTTGAAGTCCAGAATTGTGATGTCTCCAACAATTTGCTTTTCTTTTTCCAAGTTGCTTTGGCTCTTCAGAGATTCAGGGTCTTTTGTGGTTCCATGCAGATTTTAGAATTGTTGGTTCTAGTTCTGTGAAAACTGCTGCTGGCATATTGAAAGGGATTGCATTAAATGTGTAGATTGCTTTGGATAGTATAGACAATTTAACAATATTTGTTCTTCCAATCCATGAGCATGGGATGTTTTTCCATTTCTTTTTTCTTCTTCAGTTACTTTCATCAGTGTTTTATAGTTTTCAGAGTACAGGTCTTTCACGTCTTTGTTTAAGTTTGTTCCTGGATTTTTTTTTTTTTTTGGTATAACAATAAATGGGATTGCTTTTCTTAGTTTCACTTTCTGATGCTTCATTATTAGTGTATAGGAATGCAACAGATTTCTTAAATTGATTTAGTATCCTGTGACCTTCTGAATTTATTTATCAGTTCTAGTGGTTTTTTGGTAATGTCTTTCAGGTTTCTATCTATAGTATTATGTCATCTGCAAATAGTAAAAGTTTTATTTCTTCCTTACCGATTTGGATGCATTTTATTTCTTTTTGTAGTCTGATTGCTGGAGCTAGGTCTTCTAGTACTATGTTGAATAAAAGTGGAGAACCAGGGACACCTGGGTGGCTCAGTGAGTTAAGCCTCTACCTTTGGCTTGGGTTAAGACAACCCGCATTGGGCTCTCTGCTTGGCAGGGAGACTGCCCCACCCCGACCGCCTCTTTGCCTACTTGTGATCTGTCTGTCAAATAAATAAATAAAATTAAAAAAAAAAAGTGGAGAACCTACCCAACTTTGGACTCCCTGTTATGTGGAAGAATAAATGTCATTATTTGTATGGTCTCTGATACTTGTAATCGCAGCATCCTGTTACTGATACTTGGTGTTTTTAGTTACAGAATAATATTGTGTTTTGTAAAAAAAAAAAAAAAAAAAAAAAATGTTTAAAGTACAAAATGTGTTCATTTTAGAACATCTGTACGATAGCTTGCTTTTTAAGGGTCTTTTGGTACAGATTCCTTCGGCTCCCTGATTACCTTTATTCTTTCATTCCTCCAAAGTTCTATCCTGTGGTCTCTTTCAGTGAGCTCTCAAGTCATTCACTTCATGCAGATGACTTTATATTTGCGGACTTACATTTCCCTCTATTTCAGTTCTATATTTTCAGCTGCCTGAAGGTCATCTCCTTTTATGACGTACTGTAATTTCAGGGTCAGCAGGCCACATACTGGATTGATTCTTCATTCTCCATCTCCCTCCTTTCTCCCTCCACATCCCCCCAAATCCATGCAGCTCTCCTTTCAAAGGAAATCCTCTTGCTGACTGTGAAGATGAACCATTGCTGGAACACTGAAACTTCCTTTGAGGGAATTCATCTCATGTAACCTTCTGTAATTCGAAAAAATATGAATGAAGGACTTTTAAAAATATGTAATTTAATATAATTAATATAATTTAATATATTTTTTAAATATAACAACCTATGGCTCAGGCATAATGATTTGTGCTTTTTTGGCTTTCTTAATAGTCACAGAACATTGTTCATCACTGTTTCTTTTTTTTTTTTTTTTTTTAAAGATTTTATTTATTTACCTGACAGACAGAGATCACAAGTAGGCAGAGAAGCAGGCAGAGAGAGAGGAGGAAGCAGGCTCCCCGCCGAGCAGAGAGCCCGATGCGGGGCTCGATCCCAGGACCCTGAGATCACGACCCAAGCGGAAGGCAGAGGCCTAACCCATTGAGCCACCCAGGCACCTCTCATCACTGTTTCTTGTTGTCTTAATATATTTTCATCTATTTCTTCAGTGAAGCAGACTTCCGATTTCCTTTCCATTGCATGCTTTCTTTTTCACATTTCATAGTGTTTCTTTCCATTTCTTTTAGCTTCACTTAGGCACTCTGGAATAATCTTCTTCCTTCGTTCTCTTTGTCTGTTCAATTATATTTTCCTTTAGAATATCTCATATTTGCCATTCTTCATTTCTTAAAATATAGACATTTATCATCTCATGCCTGGATTGATAAAATAGCGCCTTAGCCAGTGTTCTTTTTTTTTTTTTTTTTAAAGATTTTGTTTATTTGTTTGACAGACAGAAATCACAAGTAGGCAGAGGAAGGCAGAGAGAGAGGGAAGCAGGCTCCCCACTGATCAGAGAGCTTGATGCGGGGCTCGATCCCAGGACCTGGCACCATGACCTGAGCTGAAGGCAGAAGCTTTAACCCACTGAGCCACCCAGGTGCCCCTGTCCCATACTTCTTTAATTGACTTTTCATAACTTCTGTGGTCTGGCCCCATTCTATATCTTCAACATCATTTCCTACTACTTCTTAAACATCTTCTGTTCTATATAATGGAAAATTTTTGTTGCAATTGTCATAATTCTTCATTATTCCTTCCTTTTTGCCTTTGCTCTCCTCCACAGCCCCTCCCCACACTTAAAATCCCTTCTTTCAGTTTATTTGTATTGAACAGGATTGAGTCAGGAAATAGATGGCATCTTGGAATGGGTAAAAATGAAAAATTTGATGAAGCAGCTGTCTACAAAGCTATGGGCAGAGTTCAGGGAAACCAGGAGGAGGTCTGAAGCACCACAGGGACAGAAGCAGTGGGGGAATGATTATACCACATAAACCTGAGGGGGCAAGGGACAGAAGCAGATAGTGGGAATCTGGAAAGAGGTGTAACCTTTGGTAAAGGTAGAGAGCTATTGTCATTTTGCGGTCATGTGGGGAGGAAACAAGGAAATATCTCAATCTCTCTGTCTTCCCAGCATACTGATTTGCTGGTGCCTTCCAGAGATTGAAGCCAGCCAGGAGTCAGAGGGCAAAAATTGTTTGCTCTATCCACAGATATCAACACACAGGGGACAGAGCAGTGTGAAGAAAGGGTGGAGAGTGAGTCAGGACAGACAAATGGAGGATATCTGGTATACTACTTCGTCTTCAACACATACCTCTTTTGTTCAGACTTCTTTCATTATTCAGTACTTGCTGATTGTTCTCTTTGTATCGGCCACTAATTTGTCTGCCTGCTTTTCTAAGAGTCAAGTCCTCTCTCCTGACCCATGCCTGGTTACTTTAGCAGTTGTTTATGCAATGCACATACCTGAAAGGGACATGTGAACTAAAACCATTAATCCTTTCTCCTGGATTGTGAACCTAGGTATTGAGTTATGGGTGAGTTTTCATATAGCATCTGAAGCTATAACATGTACAACTCTGGACATATTGGCAGCCCTATTTTCCACTGCTCGCTTTTCAGCTTCCTGAACATTACACTCTTGATTTTCCACCTACCTCAGTTGACTGTACTTCTCAGCCTTCCATAGTAGCTTCTTCTGGAATCCATGCATGTTGGAGTTCTTTAGGACACAGTCATTTGCCATCATCTCTCTTCTAACTAATAACTGAGTGAGTGCCCTTATTTCCATTGTTTTATATACTGTTACATACTACACTATATATATGTCCTGTACACTGATACTTTAAGAAATATGTGTTTACTTTAGAAAAAAAAGAGAAAATTCTAATCAGTACAATGAAGACAATAACAGTTTCTTATAATCTCACCACCCTAATGAATTAAACTTTTTTTCTACAAAAGAGCTGTTTGTTGTTATTATTTATTCAGTTCTTATATACAGTCTTTTAAAAACTAAAGTATATTCGTCAGGATTCTTAACTCTAAGATAATTTTTGTCAGCCAAGGAATTTAGATGTTGGTCATCTCAGACTTAGAAAATGGTCAGAAACAAGGGAAGCTTTGCAATATCCAAGACCACACACCATAAACCAACTTCCACACGGACCATTATACATTGTAGGTTGTACTGTCACTGTTGACTATCGTGGATGCTGCTTCTGCTTTAGTGGTACCATTGTTGTCCAGGGAAATGTGATGTTACTACCATTGTCCCTAAAGCCTATAGCAGAAGGATTTGTAGCAGTTCTTGTTCTTTGTCATATTGCTTCCTGATCCAGTATCCAGGATGGGTACATCTGATTAGCAGAATCTAGCCTCATGCTTAAAAATCTACTATCTGGCATTTCTGGCTCGTCTAGTGGACAGTGGACTCATAATGTAGAATTCCTCCAAAATTTAAAGGGAGGTCAGATACTATGTAGTTAAAAATGTGAAAATTGGGTTCTTGAATATTTAATATAGTCAGTATCCACAGAACAGCAGAATAATAAATTACACACCAATTCAGAAGTTGGTATTTCAGAATTTTAATGTATTTGGATGATAGCTATTAAGCTCAATGGACGTGTAACTTCACAAATGAAGACTTCTTTTGTACCTTCTTCAATTCTAATAATCTGTAATGATGCTAGAGTTATTTTTCTGAATTACGAATCTTATGTCTTTCTCCTACTCAAAATCCTTCAATTATTAATTCCTTATTGCCTATAGGATAAAATTAAAGCTCTTTTTATCTTGGCCTATAAAGCCCTTTCAAATACTTGAATCCTGTCAGATTTCTAGCCATAACCATGAGTACTCTACTCCGCTCCCTCATCCATTACATATTAGCTCCAGCCGTAACCTATTCTGTTTCCCTGAAAAGTGCCATACTGTTTCATGTTTCTGTACGTTTGTGCATGCATAGTCTTTTTGTCTGGAATGGCTACTTTTTTGTCCTCTTTGCAAGTTTATCTTTAAAGGCTCAATTAGATTTAAAGACTTAAAGACTCAAGGCAGAGGCCCCAACCCATTGAGCCACCCAGGCACCCCAATCTTTTTCTTTTTTATGCTTCTATACATTTCTGTAATATAGCCCTCATCACTTAGATTATGATTATTTCTCACATAAATTTTTCTTATTAGGTGCTAGGGAACTTGGAAATCGATAATCTTTTATTATTTTTTATCTCTGTAGATATTTTTGAATAAATAATAAATAAAAATACCCTACTTCTGGTAGGTTAGTTATTTTGGTTAGAATGCTCTTTTTAGGAAAAAAAACCATGCATTCTCTCTTTATAGCATTCCCACCTTGGCTAATTATCTTGTAAGGGAACTAGGGGAAATAGCACTTTATGGATCAGTAGTATTATCTTGATATGTGAAGTACAGTAAATTATAATGATACATTTAAAATGGACTTTGAAACTGTCAAAAAATATCTCACTTTGATAAAATGTTTATACTGAACTTTTTATATTTCTTATGTTAAGGAACTAAAAAAAGTTACGTCAGACTTGATAAAGTCCAAGGTCACATGTCAACATAAGATGGGAGAAGAAAACATCCATTTAACAATTAAAGAACAGAAATTTCAAGAACTTCAGGAGAGATTCAACATGGTATTTAATCAAATATATTCATGTTTGTATAGTGTTTTTGTAAAATGAGAATTTCAGGCTTATAATATTAAAATGTTCCTTCTTGGTAAAGTTAACATACGTAGTAAAAAAAAAAGATACCGTGAATTATTTTTCATTATTAGGCAATTTTTGCCATTATAAACAAGAATTAAAGGCAATAAAATTTGTCTGTAAACCATTGTATTTCCACTCTCATATAATGTCAGGTAATCTATGGTACAGTGGCATCTCCAGAAAAGCTTTAGGAGATGAGAATTTTGTAATTTTTTTGACATGAATATTTATAAATTTACACAGCAGCCTATGTTGGGCATCTCCTACCCCCGTTATTTCACTAGGAGCCCACTACTTCACCAGCAAACAAATGTTGGTACTCTGGGGTAAGAAGGGGTCATGACTCTCCTAAACGTATGGATCACTGAATTAAATGTAGAATTTGCTGAATTTTATATCATAACTTGAAAATTACTCATTTTTTAAAGGAGTTGGAATTAAATAAGAAGATTAATGAAGAGATCACACATATTCAAGAAGCAAAAAAGGCAAGCAATCATAAGATATTTTGGGAGCCAGTAAATATTTTTTAAAACCGGATATAATATGGGAAATAAATTAAGTTAAATAACAAATGGAATCATGTTTAGGTCAATTTCCTGGCACATAGTAAGCACTCAGAGCCTATTTAATGGATGCACATGTACCTTTTTAACCAGGTCTCACATATGCTCCATTAAAAAATAAAGCCAAGGAATGAGGAGAGGTTTGTCCAAGGGTACAAACTTCAGGTATGAGATGAATAAGTTCTGGGGGTTTAATGTACAGCATGATGGTTTTAGTTAACAAAATTGTGTTATATATTTGAATGTTAAGAGAGTAGATCATTAAAAAAAAAGAGAAAGTAGATCATAAATGTTCTCACCACACACACAAAAAAGGTAATTATGTGAAGTGATAGAGACGTTAATTAATCTTATTAGGGTAATCATTTAGCACTATATGTATCTATCAAATCATGTTGTACAACTTGAGTTTACAGAATGTTATTTGTCAGTTAAGTCTTTTTTTTTAATATTTTTTTTATCCATTTGACAGAAATCACAAGTAGGCAGAGAGAGGGGGAAGCAGACTCCCCGTTGAGCAGAGAGCCCGATGTGGGCCTTGATTCCAGGCCCCTGAGAACATGACCTGAGGCGAAAGCAGAGGCTTAACCCACTGAGTCACCCAGGCACCCCTGTTAATTATGTCTTAATACATTTGGAAAAATATTATATTAAAATATTTGATAAATGAAAAGAGTAATAAATCAGTTTTTTCCTTGATAATTTAGACCATTGGTACCCTAGCAGATAATTATTGAAATGTATGTATGCTTAGAGCATGCATTTATAGGATGTTATATTCTTTGAATCTATTTGATATTTATAATTCCTCTATTTAAAAAAGGTCTGTGAAAGAAAAGTTCTCCTGTTTCTTTTTTTGTCCCCTCTGTTTTTCTGTTTTTCCTCCATTTTATTCTGAATATATACTGTGACATCCTAGCTCATTAGCAATACGATGTTTCAGTAATGATAGATTTACTGTTTTTAAGACAAGCCAACAAAATATTTGGTTTTAAATGCTTCACATTTTCCAGTAGTGTCTCATAATTCATGATCCATTTCAAAAAACTAGTTATTTGAAAAACTCTTGGATATAACAATCATATAATGTAATTATTGTATATATTTAGTATAATTTTATATATTTAATAAAATGTGCTACTAGTTTCTTTCACTCTTATTTATTATGCTGTTGAAATTAAACTATAAAGGTAAGTTAAGAAATTAGAAAATGTAGTTTAAGAGTGAATTTAGAAACATACAGTCTTAAAATTCTTCCAACTGATATACCTTATTTATAATTTTTTAAAGGATATCATCATTTCTTTCCAACATATGCAACAGTTACTTCAGCATAAAACTCAAGTTAGTACTGAACTGGAAGCAAATTTGAAGATATTAAAAGAAAAGAATCAGGTTGTATATAGAGATATAGAAAATATATTTCCATTTAAGGAGCTTTACCTGTCTAGTTAAATTTATCTGCCCAACTTTATCCAAGATCATTTTGAATTTTAGGGGTAAGATATATCATCAACTTGGTATCAGTGTCTTGAGTAACGAACTTTTTTTTTTTTTAACATTTAAGTTACTATTTAAATGTTTAATTTTTATCAAGTATCTGACTTTATTATGTAACAGATTGGATGGTATTCTTTTTCTTTGTCTTAGAATTGTGACCAAAACCAAAACTGAGAATAGAAGAGAGCAGTTAGTGAACTTCCAGAAACTGAGGGCAGACCCAAAAAAATGATTGGAGGAGGAAGGAAGTTATCATCACTGATGTCTTGGAAGTGAGAGTTCAAAAGAGAGGCTTTTCTGTTACATCCCTGGTTGGGAAGGATGTTGGGAGTACATTTTCCTTCATAAACTACATGAAGGAGTCTACGTGAAAATCATGTAAAGACTGGAGTACAAAAAGGGGAAAGTGCCATCTTTTTTTGTAGATGGATGCTTGAGATGCTGTAGGTCCACTCTAGTGTTGCCAGAGTAAAATATGATAAGTTCATGTGGAAGAACTTGGCATATGTTTCTTAAAGTTTGGAATTCTACCAAGAACATATAGACAAATGCACAGATATGGTCCGGAGATTTTAAGGACAAAAGTTTTTGGAGTGACATGTACCAATGGGGCTTGAAATGTAGTATGCTTGTTCTGATACTATATGGCCCAGGAAAGATGCAGAAGAGAGAACTTTGGTGGCTCCCCATGAAGGAACATGGAAGTTAGTGGAAGGACAGAAATTGTCCTGTGTGCCACTGGCCAAGTGATGGGATGTCCCATGTAAGAGAAGGAGCTGGGAATGTGCTTCACTGGGGTGACCGGTGGAAGATATTTGTGCTCCTTTGAAGGGATTCTTGGTAATGAAGGTGAAGCTGAATATTTCTTATGGTTTCACTTACTTGTGAAGTGTAAGGAATAGCATGGCGGACATTAGGAGAAGGAAAGGAAAAGTGAATTGGGGGAAGTTGGAGGGGAAGACAAATCATGAGAGACTCTGGACTCTGAGAAACAAACTGAGGGTTTTGGAGGGGAGGGGAATGGGAGGATGTGTGAGCCTGGTGGAGAGTATTAAGGAGGGCACATATTGCATGGAACACTGGGTGTGGTGCCTAAACAATGAATCTTGGAACACTGAAAAAATAAAATTAAATTAAAAAAAAAAAAAACTACAGTGGCCTCCCATGTAAAGACCACTGTCAGCGGAGGCCAAGGCCAACTTCCTGGGTGTGTAATTGGTGCAGCTGCATAGAGACCCATATCAGAAGGGTTTTGTGTTTCAGGTTTAACCTTCTAGGCTCACTCTCTTAAAATTTTTATTAATTTTTATATTTGAATTTATGTTTTTCAATTACGTCTGATGGGAAAATGGAGCATACATTAGGGGATTGGAGTCTAAGCTTTCTCCTGTCTCCTGCTGACTCTTAGGACCAGTTTTTGACTGCTGTCTCTTCCATGCTTTGTTATCCTGGGCCCTGCCTGTCCTCATCCTGTCTGCTTCTGCCCCACCACTGTTGTGGTCACATTGGTGGGGAAAGGTCTGTGTTCTACTGTTGTTCCTTACCTTTGGTGGAGGCCTAAATATAACAGTGAGGGTCTGGGTCCATTGTATGTGCCCTGCAGCATCTGGTGTCTCTGGTTGGCAGTGTGTTGGTGCATTAGGTAGATGACTTGGCAGGGAATGAGTCCCTCAGTCCAGATACTGAGGTATATCCCTGCCTGGCAGTTGTGGTTGGTTGGGGGTTACCCATTTATCATGGGACAGAAGGATTGACTTGCCCACCTCCAGCTAGGGCACAGTGTATGGGTCTAGTAGCCTGCAGGAGGTAGAACCCTGTAGCTGGTGGATTTTGCTTGTGCTAAGCTGTGTGGTGAGGTTCTTAAGCATCTGTGAGGATCTGCATTTGCCCTGTGAGTTTCCCCCTGCCCAGGGATCCATGACGTTAAACAGAAAATAAAAAGTACCATGATAAGTTGACAGGGAGAGAAAGAAAGACCCTGAAGGAAGGAAGAGGTTTTGTACTTTGGTGCCTTTAATATAGTGTGCTTTCACTGCCTTTTTCATTTGCGTTGGGCCCCACAAATTGTACTGACTTCATCATCATTGAATGGAACCACACTTAACCTAAACAATGCAAGATTTGTCTCTTCACCATTGATGTTCTTTGACTAATCATGTACAGAGAGCTTTGCCTTCTTCATTTCTCTTTCCTGCCCCCAGTACTGTAAAACTTAGACCTAAGAGAGGGAAGAAGTATGCTGGCATCAGACTCTTCCTTCCTCTTAAACTCTTCAGTTCCTCCAGTAAGACTAGTAAAAAAAATTTCTCTGAAAGTACATTTATAAGCAAGTATCCCCCCATCTTTTTTTACCCACCCTATAGAGAGATGACTGGAACTTTTAGTATTTTGAATCTTCTCCCAAGAAACACAGAATAAAATTTACCCAAATTCTTTATGAGCAGCAGTTATCAGGATTGTTATATTGTCCATTTAAAGGAGTTGAAACAGATTTTTTTAGGCCGGACAAAATATTAGTGATCAGCCAATCCCATCATTTCATTTCACGGTGAACTAGAGATCCAAAAAGTGTAAGCGATAGAGTTCAAGGTTTCCTAATTAGTGGCAAACCCAAAACTAAATTTTTGAGCTGATTATACTCTAGCACTGTTTCTTCAACACTGCATTGTTAATGTATTCTTCCTAGATCTGTGAGACCTGCCACTTTTGTTAGATCACTTACTCGAAAACTACTTTTTAAATTACCCTTCATGAGCTCTAAATGCCATGTTTATGTGTTGTTGAATTCTGGAGAGTGTGCAGTAGACACAGTCATGTGTTCTTTGAGTTAACAGGGAATATAACTATGGCTCCAGAGTTTTTACCTCTAAGTGCCAATATCTTAGATAATCCAGATGCCTCTTTAACTAGCACCATTATTATTTGAGCCTCGATAGTACATAGAGAAACTAAATTTCGAATGGAAATTTCAGGCAAAGTAATGTCAAGAACAGGATAGAACTATCAGCTTTTTATTTTGATAAGTAAGGACATTAAAAATGAGCAACACCATCTGTCATCATTTTTATTTTATAAAAAAGAATATTCTAACCCCACATGTTAAGGATACAATCTCAGAATAGATACAGTCCTTTACAAGAAAAGACCTTTGGTGACTTGTATAGTCTTTGTTTGCCATTAACTAATGACATTTTGTTATGAGTCAGTACTGGTTTACAGACTGGTGTTGGAGAACCACTGATATATAGTATAACAAATATTAATGTTGAACTGTTGCTGAGGATTATGCCGAATAGATATCTCAAGTGTTTTTCTTGAGGAGCACTCTAATTCCACCTATATTAAAAGGGATCATTACTCTTCATAATGGCCTACTTTTTTTCAGTGCTCTGCAATCATGCTGTCATCTGTCTTATTTTTTTGACAGTACAGTTTGAAGAATAGAAACCTGAATTCCCAAGACAGAGAGTATTTTCTACTATGATTTAATTATTGTTTAGTCTAAATGTAAATGTAGTTCTGCTGCTGTAGTCATAGTGTTAACAAGAATAATTTACTTAGTTTGCTCTGATAGTCATAGTATTAACCAGGGTAAATTACTTAGTTTTTGGTATATTAAAACATTAATAGAGGATTTTATTTTGACTTGCTGCAATATCCACTTTTTCAGGATGGTTTTTGGGTTTCTTCATGCAGATACAAATAATTTTCTATGAGAGTCTAAATTCCTTGAGAATATTAATAGTTTAATGCATGAGCATTAAGAGCCTAAAAGAGTATCTGGCACATAGTCGGAGCTCATTATGTTTTATTAAATTAATGAATGATTAAAAATGAATCCTTCAGACTCTTCCAAAGTTCAGATGTTGCCAGATCTGGGCTTCTGGTTAAACATATTGAATTGAACCCACACCTTAACTTCTATTTCCTTCTGAAATTGCAATAAAATGACATTAATAAATCCACAGGGACAGGTAAAGAGAAGAAATAATAAAAATTAAGTTTTAGGGACTCCTGGGTGGCTCAGTTGATTAAGGCACTGTCTTTGGCTCAGGTCATGATCCCAGCGTCCTGGGATCGAGTCCCACATCGGGCTCCTTGCTCAGCGGGAGCCTGCCTTTCCATCTGCCTTTGCCTGCCACTCTGTCTGCCTGTGCTCACTCTGATAAATACATAAAATCTTTTTTAAAAAAATTAAGTTTTAAGTGGGAACCAAATGGAAAATAAGTAGCTCACTTAGCAAATGAAAGTAGAAACCCAGGCCAGAGGTGCGGGAATGCTCAGGAACTGCAAGCGCGGTGTGCCTCAGAAGCTAATGTGCGACTGAAGCCAGGAGCTAGAAGACCTGTGGAAGAAGCGAGAAGCTAGCTTCCCTCAAAGTCTCTTCCCTATCTTGCGTACACGGCACTGCCTGTCTTCTACTTGGCAGGAGATTGGAGATTTATGTTGGAAAGTTTGAGGGACAGCTGAGGTGGGGAAATTCAGTAGTGTCATGGAGACGGCTTATACTAGGGGAGCTATTTGTTAGAGCTGTTGTCATTCTGTGAGCTGGTTGTGATTGAAATTGCCCGTGGCTGGAATGTTTCAAGTTGGCAAAGTCTATAAAAAGAAAGTTTGGAGCCAGTTTACCAATATATGTTACTGACAGAATTATATTGAAAACAGGGTGGAAGTCTAAGTACTGACATCTGAGACCTCCCGCTCTGTTTCCCGATTTAGAGGACAGCCAGCCTTACTGCTTCCAGACAGGAGAACGAAGATTCCTTTCTTCGGGAACTGACTTGCTCAGGCTGTTCCAGTTAAGTGCTCCCAGTGAAACTGCTCAACCAGATCAACCTACAGCAAAGCCCATCATTTGACAAAACTTTTAGCCAGCTTTTTAATACTTATTTTTAACATGAACATGTAGTTAAGGATCACTGGGCTCTTGAACAAAGTCTCTACCAGGAAAATCAGACAAAACTAACAGGATAATGAAAAAAAAATTAGAGAATCTAAGAGAACACACTCCATTAAGAGAAATATATTTATTAATCCACAAAAGCAAGAATTAGGAGTCTTTAGAAAAAGAAACACTCAAGAATAAAAGAGAACCTTTAAAATAAATATTTCAGCAGACATAAAAAGTACAATGAAAAATTGGAGGGTAATATTGAGATAATATTGAGAAGGTAGAACCAAAAGACAAGAAGATGGAAAACAGAAGGGAATGAATATTAGGGATTCGCTCTAAGACATCTGGTGAATTTCAGAGAGAACAGGGAAAATGGAGAGGAGATGACCAAAGAAGTAATGGGAATGTAACCTAGAACTGAAGAATTTGAGTTTGTTTTGCTCAACACCAATGTATATCATTATGAAATTTTATACTAAAAGAGAAGATTCTAAAACTGTGGAAAAAAGAATTAGGTCACACACAAAGGATTAAGAAGAAGAATGGCAACATGATGACTTCCGGCTTCTCGCGGGTAGTGCTGGAAGACAGAAGATAATAGAACCATGCCTTCAGTGCTTGGAGAGAAATTGATTTAAAAAAAAATATATTTTGTTTATTTATTTGAGAAACAGAGAAGGGGGGGAGACCAGAGGGAGAGGGAGAGATACAAGGTTACTCCCTGCTGAGTGTGGAGCCTCATGTGGGGCTCAGTCTCATGACCCTGACATCATGACCTGAGCCCAAACCAAGATTTGAAAGCTCAACGGACCAAGGCACCCAGGCGCCCCTGAGAAATTGATTTCTAAAGCAGAATTGTACCGTATTTGGCTATATGAATCATTATGTGTTGGTAGAAAAAAGGTATTTTCAGGCATGCAGGACCTCAAAAAATGTGCCACCTGTGCCTCCTTTATCAAGAAGTAAAGGAAGGTTTACTTTACCAAGACAAGGGAATAAACCAGGTAAGAGGAAACAATAGGATCTAGGAACCAAGAACCAACCCCAGAAGAGAGAAGGAAATCCTCAGAGGTCACTCCATCAGTGTAGCAGACTGAAAGATCAATAGGTCCAAATTGTAATGGAAGGTTGGAAAATGTCCAAAATGTGGAAACAGAGTATCTGATATAGGCAGTTTCTTTTAGATGAGGCTATGGGTAGGGATAGGAAACAACTGATATCTGATACACTGTTTTAAGAATATACAGCTCTTGGTCATTTATTATTACTACCTAGGTGCTGTAGTATATTTTCTCACATCTCTAAACTTTGATTTATGTCTCTTCCAAAATATGGTGTTATCAGTATAAATAGATACTATATTAGTTAGAATATTAAAATAGTAAGCCACTATTAAATAAACACATTGTAAATATTTAGAAACTGCTCTATTATTTGCCTATAAATTAAAAACACATGACTTCTATAAAGAGTTACATTATCTTGAAGTAAAGCCAGTCAAAATAGGTATTCACTGAAGGCTATCAAAGCACAATAATGTTCTTTATGTGCTGGAGGAGAATTTTAATGTTAAAACTGTAAAATGCTTTTTATTAGATTTTTCCATAATTTTCCATAATTATGTCATTGTGTATTGGTATTCTAGATATAATAGAAAACTCTTTAAATAGATGGAATACTATGAGGCCTTTAAAATGAGATAGATCTGTACTTAATGGTATGGAGAGTAAGCAAGAAATACTTTTTTTTTTTTTTTAAAGAAAAAACAGATTGCAGAGGAACACGATATATATGGTATGGTCTCATCTGCATTAAAAAAGATAGAGTCAATTTCTGGAAGGCTATGCAAGAATCTGCTAGAGTGGTTACCTCTGGGGGAGGAGAACTGTTACCTTGGTTTCTCTGTCCTTTGTGTGGCTTGAAATGTTTACTCTGAATGTAAATAACTTTAATAATATAAACAAATGAACTTTAAAAATTCCAGATGTACTAGACATGTGGGTAGAGTTCTTAACTATTTATCTTTTTATGGAAGTTTACTTGGATTATCAACAGACACTGAAGAAACCTAATAATATTGGTGACAGTAATTTAAGAGTTTTAAAACCCTTGTCTTAGAAAATAGTATTTTTACTCTTAAAGGTTTTTTGGGGGGAGAGGGTTGTATAGTTGTGATTATATTATGTTAATTTATGAAGTAATAATTTAATATGGTAAATACTGAACCTGTACTAAAAAAGTGTTAATTTGAAATTTAAAAAATTAAAATTATATTTAAGGGGTTTCTAGCCAGTTAATTTCTAAAATAAACAGATACAGAAAAAATGTTTTGTGGTAGTTAAAATTTTGTAGTAGAGTTAGGCTGGATTATGCTACATTTCATATTTTTCAGTGCTGTACTTTATATTACTTTTTCAGTACATTAAAACTTATGCAGTGAAACTGAATAATGGCAATGTTTTTATACCCTTTTATAGCCATTTCTTTTTCATAACCTCCCCCTATTTCCTGTTAACTAAACTATAAGCACCTTTCTGTTAATTTATGAAAATTATTGTTGAGATAGCACATTATCACTGATCTGTATGGCACTTTCAGCATGTTAGAAGCAAAGGTCCAAGCAACATAAAACACATCAAAATTCATTAATGTGGTATTGATTATTTTTTGGATAATTAATTTTATTGCAGACCCTTGAAAGAGATAATGAGCTGCAAAGGGAGAAGGTAAAAGAAAATGAAGAAAAGTTCCTTAATCTTCAAAATGAGCATGAGAAAGCACTGGGAACTTGGAAAAAGCATGTAGGTTTATAAAATAGTAAAATATTAAAATATTTTAAGTAGTTGTAGACATTTAAAATAACTATTAAATGCTAAGAAAATATTGCAAAAATAATAAAGGAATAGAGTCAGACACACATTCTTCTTGCAATTGTATTTCCAAAAAGTAAATGCTGTTGAAAAGCTAAATTTAATAAAATTGCCTATAATGCTTTCATGCATGAAAAATCACACATATATATGTGTGTATATTTATATTAATATAAATATTGATATATATAATTTGAATGACTTCCCATATATGACAAAGAAAAATTAATTTGCCTTTTCATAAAACAACTGCATAGTACTTTAGAAAATGATTAAAATAATTATATAGGTACTATTAGCTGATTTGTTTAGCTTTCCTCAGCAGTTTTGTTGAGATGTACTAAAGCCATGTTTAGAACATGTGTATGGTGGTGGAATTCTGTAGTATTAACATTTTATCATGAAGAGCTGATATGTTATAAACATAGCTGTTTCCTTAAACCACATCCATTTATTTTACACTAAATTTTCATTTTAGTAAAGTAGATAATAAAAGTATGAAATGGATGGTATAAATTAAAGTTGTAAAATATAAAGTTTCATTTTAAAAATTGGTAGGCCCCAAAATTGATTATTCTATTTTAATATGTATTTTTATTTCTTTTTGATTCTTTAAAAAGAATGAACACGGTAGAAGGTCACTATGAGTTTATGAAAACTGTATTTTGGGATAGAAAGATTATATTCTGGACCTTTATACTAATTATGCCATATTTTTGTATTACTTAATAATATATTTTATACTAATATGTATCTAAATACCAGTTTGATAAGCATTTTCTTGTAGACAATTTTGATATAAATTATTACACAAGTAACTCTTGAGTTTTCACTTCATTCCCAAGCTAACATGTTCCCTTAATTTGTATTTTGGACAGATCAAGTCTTCACTGATGAATTTAATAAGATTTATCCATATCTCAAAAAGCATTTTATAGTTAGCTGTATTAGAATACTGAAAAATGCTTACTCTCTATAGTTCACTATTAAGCAACAAGAGTAGTAATATTCATTCTAACTTCAGCAAATTCACATTGCATCCTAACACTTCCTTCTCATTCCTGATGTTTAAAAATCATGGAAATGGTACTGTCAGGATACGGAGAACTGTAAAATGAAAAGAGGATATACTGAAACATGTGAACCATGCCAAAAAAAAAGAGAGATTAGTTGCACTCAGAAATTAAACATTCATTTTCCCTGAAACCATAACCCTGCCCCTCCCACAAGGAAAAATGCACTGAATTAAGAAAAATAACCTTTCAGTTTCACTGGTGAGGCTTCAGTCTATAAAGTTGTATCATACAAATTTCTGTAAATTTGTGTGAAATAGGATTTTTGAGCTTCTACAATCATTTCACTTCTATATGCTTTAGTACTAAACAGAACATAGTTAAGAAAAAGCTGAGGGCGCCTGAGTGGCTCAGTCAGTCAAGCGTCTGCCTTCAGCTCAGGTCATGATCCCGGGGTACTGGGATTGAGCCCCGCAACAGGCTTCCTGCTCAAAGGGGAGTCTGCTTCTCGCTCTCCCCTCCTTCCTCCCCCCACTGCTCGTGCTCGCCCTCTCATGCACATGCTTTCTCTCAAATAAATAATTTTTTCTTTTTTAAAGAAAAAGCTGCTATGGTTCTATTTATGAGTTTTCTTGAATGGGAGGTTAGATCTGCTCTTTAATTGTGTTTCTATCGCTATGTAAGTTTTTCACCATTCTTGAGTGAAGAATAGTGAAGGTATTGCTACTAAGATTGGATCAAGATGGGTTTTTAAAAACTTAAAAAGATACAGATAAAAATAAGATGGAATCATACAAACTGCTATTTTCTCAGAAAACAGTGAAAGAGATATTATACAAGTAAAATTTTGTGAATATGTTTAGACAGTATAGTTAAAATTCATCGAAATATTACAAAGAACAGTGTAATGTGTATCTGTTTTCATTTGACTAGGAATATAGCTAATGGATATATAGAGACAAAAAGACAATAAATGAGGATATTCAGAAATTATTTAGAGGAAAGCACAGGTCACAAAAGGAACTCAATTTATATCATTTGTTGAGCATCTACTGTTTATTAGGCACTATTCTAGGTACTGGATTTTCAGAGATGCCCAAGATACAAAGCTCAATAAAGAGCTCACATTCAAATGGACAGATAACTATGAAATTGACCACAATAGCATGGAGTGGTTTTGATAGTATTAACAAATTACCATGAAAGAACAAAATAAATCATATCTATTTAGCTATGTTGGAGAAAATTTTAGAGAAAAAATGATCCTAGTTTGGCCTTGAACATGTAAATAAGGTTTCACCAACAATGTGTGCCCATTTCCTACACTTCTCTTTCCATCTTGTTGGCATTCCATTTGGTAAAGGAAAAATCCTGGAGGCATGAAACTGTATTTTCAAGAGTGATGAGCAGTCTGATTTGAATAAAGCATAGGATATGTGGAATGTGACATTGGAAAACGGGTTGAGATCATTTTCCAAGAGGCTCCTTATTAAGGAATTTGAATTTTACTTTATAAGTAATGGAAAGTCACTGGAAATATTAAAGCAGAGAAGTGACATAGTCAGATCTGAGTTTTAGAAAAATAACTCTCTCTTTTTTTTTTTTTTAAAGACTTTATTTATTTATTTGACAGACAGAGATCATAAGTAGGCAGAGAGGTAGGCGGGGTGCGGGGGTGGGGAAGCAGTCTCCCCACTGAGCAGAGAGCCAGATGTGGGGCTCGATCCCAGGACCCCGAGATCATGACCTGAGCTGAAGTCAGAGGCTTTAACCCATTGAGCCACCCAGGCGCCCCTAGAAAAATAACTCTTGCAGCAGTATGGAGGACAGCTTTGTGGAGAAGGAGCAGCAAGAATACTGTAAAGAATGCAACATTGACTCCATGAGGGTGTGAATTAGGGTAACGGTAGTGAGAACAGAGAAGAGGAATAGATGCAAAAAACATTTAAAAGTAGAATTGGCAGGATAGTGGTATTTTATATATAATAAATATTAGAGATTCGTGTAACAAGTAGAATGATAATGTCATTAATTCACATAAGAAATGTAAAAGGAGAAGCAGATTTGGTAGATGAAAAGAATGACTTTAATTTGGAAGCTGGTAAATGTATAGTGTCTGCAGGACATCTAGCCTGAAATGCGTACCATGCATTTGGAAATGTGAATCTTATCTTAGGAGGGAAGTTGAGAGATGAGATACAGATTTAAGGTTTATTAGCATAAAGATAAAATTTCAAGGTATATTATAATCATCTACTGAAGGAGTAGAGGACTAGAGAAGAAGGTTCAAGAAGAAACAGTAGGGGGTGTGTGTGTGGGGACAGGGTGGGAGGAGGAACCTGGTAAGAACAGGGAGAAAGGTAGGAGGATATAGGAAGAGGAATGCCATGAAAACAAAGAAAAGAGGCTGTTCCAAGAACAAGCAGTCAACACAGTCGTGCTGCAGAGCTGTTAACTGGTATGAAACTTGGGAAAAAGCCTTTTTGGCTAATTTGCAGGTGGTATCTGTGTGTGTGGGGGTGGAGATCTGTAGAATAGTGAGGGCAGGAGTCAGGTTGTTAAGGAGGGTTGGGAAGTTAGAATTTGGAAGTAGCCAAGTGTCGACTTTTATATTAAAGAAGTGGCTCAATTCATTAAGTGTCCAGCTCTTGGCTTCCTCTCAGTTCATGATCTCAGAGTCGTGAGATCCGGCCCCACATCATACAACACACTCAGCAGGGATTCTACTTGAAGATTCTCTCCTCCTGCCCCTCTCCCAACCCATGCACATTCTCTCCTCTCTCTAAAAGAAGTAGATCTTTTTTCTTTTAAAGGGAGAGAGACGGGTATCTGGGTGGCTCATTTGGTTAAGCAACTGCCTTTGGCTCAGGTCATGATCCTGGAGTCTCAGGATCAAGTCCCATGATGGGCTCCCTGCTCATAGGGGAGTCTGTTCTCCCTCTGACACTTCCCCCCCATGCTCACTCTCTCATTCTCTCTTTCTCTCAAGTAAATAAAATATCTTAAAAAGAGAGATTGAGAGTAATTGGGTCAAGGAGAGAAATGAGTTAAGACTGTAAGAAGAGCATATTTGTTCCTTTTGTTAAGGCTTAGTTTTGTTCTAGTTCTGTTTGTAAGGCGGAAGAGAACATGCTGGTATGGTGGGAAGAATTGTGAATAAGCAACAGGGAAGAGATTAGTGCCAGAACTAAGCTTTGAGGGGAATAGGAAAGGATGGGATAAAAAAAAACTCATGGAAAGTTGAGCCTTGGAAAAAAAAGCACCTTGCACAGATAGATCTTTAAAAGGTTAAGAATAGGGGTGCCTGGGTGGCTCAGTGGGTGAAAGCCTCTGCCTTTGGCTCAGGTCATGATCCCAGGGTCCTGGGATTGAGCCCTGCATCGGGCTCTGCTCAGCGGGGAGCCTTCTTCCCCCTATCTTTCTGCCTGCCTCTCTGCCTGCTTGTGATCTCTGTCTGTCAAATAAGTAAATAAAATCTTAAAAAAAAACAAAAGGTTAAGAATAGATGAGATGACAGGAAGTAATAGGGGAGTTCTTGTCTGCTAGCCTCCACAGGGACTTAGTGGCAATTACTTTGTCTTATATTTGAGGTTCCCATGAAAGAGATTTTAAACAGCCAGTGAAAGCCCTGTGTCTGGATGTAAATATCAGGCTCAAGTGTCAGTTATTTTTGCACTACGTAGTGCTTAGTACTGGTCACTCAGTTGAGATAAAATCTGTATGTCTGATTTGCAACAAGAAAATAAAACTTTGAAGAAAGTAATGAAGGTGTAACTTTTAGAGAATTAAAAAAAATAATTTTTCATTTGTAAGAAGAGATTGTTAAATGTAGTAATTAAGAATACAACCCCTATATTTAGCTTTGGATTTGGATCCTGCCTGACTATATCCACCTGATCTTGGCAAATTACTTAAACATCTGGGAGCCTCATATTTCTCATCTGTAAATTGGGGATTTTTATGAGTATGAAATTGTATTTAAGTACGCAGCACAATTCAATGAATGGTAGCTCTCAATATTATTAATTACTTTGGGATAATTTTAATTTTTTTGCTATTTCCAAACATTTGTGTTAATAAAATGTCATCATACAAAACAGATCTATCTATTTATTTATTTATTTATTCATGAGAATGTTTGCGAGCAGGGTGGTCAGGGGGACAGAGGGAGAGAATCTCAAGTGGACTCCCTGCTGAGAGCAGAGCCTACCCCAGGGCTCCATCTCAGGACCCTGAGACACAACCTGAGCTGAAACCAAGAGTCTGATGCTCAACTGACTGAGCCACTGAGGCGTCCTCATACACATTTATATAACTATTCATTTTGGTTAAATTTTGTATTAGGTTGAAGAACTTAATGGAGAAATTAATGAAATAAAAAATGAGTTATCATCACTTAAAGAAACTCATACTAAGTTACAAGAACGTTACAATGAATTATGTGATCAGAAGTTTGAGGAAGACAAGAAGCTTCAGGTAAAATTCAAGTGTTTGGAGGGTATGAAACTTAAAAGAAATTAGGACCATCACTGATGATTTTCTCTCTGCTTTCTATTTTCAGGGTCCCAACTTTAAAAAAAAATTAGTATAAGTATGTAGTTTGTGATACATTTTCAGTTTATTTTTGTGTACAGTATGATAGAAGGATTGAGGGTCATTTTTTGGACATGGATTTTCAGTTGTTCCTTATACACACATTTCTTGAAAAGATTTTTTTCTCTCATTGTACTTTGGTACATTCTTTGAAAATTAGTTGATCTAATATATGTGTGGATATATTTCTGAATTCTTTATTATGTTCCATTGATTATATGTTTATCATTAAGTCAATACACAACACTTGTTTATTACTGTAGCTTTGTAAGAGTTCTTAAAATGTGGTAGTGCAAATCCTTGATTTTCTTTTTCTTTTTCAAGATGTTTTGGCTATTCTATGCCCTTTGCATTTCCAGATAATTTTTAGAATCAGTTTGTTAGTTTCTTAAAAAAAAAACACCTAAGACTGTGGGATTAATTTGTGAAGAACTGACATCTCAACAGTACTGAGTCCTTCAATTTGTGAATGTGGTATATCTTTACATTTATTTAGACATTCTTTATGTCTTTCTCAGAAATGTTTTGTAATTTTCATTGTGTAAGTCTTTAAAGTGTTTTGTGAAATTTATCCCTGAATATTTCATATTTTAGAATCCTATTATAAATAGTATTTTAAAAGTTAATTTTTTTTAATTGTTTCTTGCTAGTACATGGAGTAAAATTTGATTTTTATACATTGACATTATATCCTATTTCCTTTTAAAATTAATTGTAATGGTAGGGTTTTTTTCCTTCTAATTATTGGGGTTTTTTGTGTATATTATGTCATCTGTGAATTTCAGGAAGTTTTATTTCCTTCTGCTTTGTATGAATTTTACTTTTTTCTCAATTTATCACAGTAGCTAAGACTCTCGAGTACAGTGTTGAATGAAAGGTTTGACAGTAGACTTGCTTGTCTTGTTCCTCCATCTCAGAGGGAGAATTTTTAGTCTTTAACCATTTCATAGGATGTTAGTTATACATTGTTTGTATGTGTTTTTTATCAGATTAAGTTTCCTTCTGTTCCTAGTTTGCTGAATTTTTAATCATGAATGGGTATTAAATTTTGTGAAATGGTTTTTCTGTATTTGATGAGAATCATTTTTCTTTATTCCATTAATATGTTATTAACCAATTAATTACATTAATTGATTTACAAATTTAAAATAACACTGCATCTTGAAATATTTATTATCTTTTTAATAGATGGCTGGATGTAATTTGTTAATGCTATGTTAAGGATTTTGCATTGATTAGGAATACTGATCTGTAGGTTTCATTTGTTTTTTCTTTGTGTTCTTTTGGTCTGGTTTTCATATCAGAGTAATACTGACTTCATAAGATGAGTTAGAGTATGTTCCCCGCTCCCAGAAGAGTATTGTGTAGAGTTGTTATTATTTCTTTATTAAATATTAGATAGAATTTGCTGTAAAGCTATCTGCTTTTTCTTCGTGGGAAGATTTTTAATAAGAAGTTCAGTATTATTGATAGGGCAGTTCACTCTATTTCTTCCCATGTTGGTGTGCAGAAGAAATAGTTAACAGAGAGGTCTGTGAATGCTGTCCTCGGAAAGGCCTGCATACAAAGTTGGCCCTTGACTGGTACCTGGAAACTTGGTTCTGGAGAAGGTTCCCCACCAAACACTCTGAACTTGTGTTTTCTTATTGGGAGTCCGGAGTTCTGGCACGCACTGGGCAGGTGGTGCCTGCATGACCAGCACCAAAAAAACCTTGAGCACAGATGAGCTTACCTCGTGGATGAAAATTCACATTTGTTGTCACAATTCACTGTTGCAGGATAGGCATGTCCTGTATGATTTCACTGGAATGGGGCTCCTGAAAGTTTGTACCTGCTTTGCTCCAGACTCTACCCTGATATGCCTTTTTCCTGTGCTGTTTTGAGATCTTAGTCATTAGTACAACTGTTACTGCAAATCACGGAACCAGGGGGCTGTCTGGGACACTTACACCACAGTGGTTTGGTAATTTTTGTCCCTCAGGGAACTCGTCCTTTTCATCTGAGTTGTCAAATTTGTTGTCAAAGAGTTGCTCATGATATTCCTTTATTATTACATTCCTCCTTATTAATGCCCTCTCTTTCATTTGTGGTGTCCTGCCTCTCTTCTTCTCACTCCTCCTCCTCCTCCTCCTCCTCCTTATTCCTTCTCTCTCTCATCAATTTAGCTAGATTTTCAACGTTATTGGTCTTCTCAGAGAACCAGGTTTTGACTTCATTGATTTCCTTCTCATGTTACTTCATTTTCTATTTCATTGGCTTTTGCTGTTAACTTTATTATTTCCTTCATCCTACTTACTTTGGCTTTGATATGTTTTTTTCTAGCTGCTTAATATGGAAACTTAGACAATTGATTATTGGCCTTTCTTCTTTTCTAATATAAGCATATAAAGCTATAAGTTTTCCTCTAAGCATTGTTATAGCTTCATCCCACAAATTCTGACATGCAGTGTTTTCACCCTTATTCATATTTAAAAATTCCTTTTGTGAGGTCTTCCTTGATCCATGGGTATGGGCATAAACCACATGGGTAGGACTTACAACTGTGGTTTAATTTCCAAGTTTTTGAAAATTTTCCAAATATCTTTCTTTTAGTGATTTCAACTATAATTTAGTTGTGGTCAGAGAACATTTTCTGTAAGGCTTTTAGCCTTTTAAATCTACATATATCCTTTTAAATATAAATATCCTTTTTAAAAATTAACATACGATGTATTATTTGCTCCAGGGGTACAGGTCTGTGAATCATCAGACTTACACAATACATGGCACTCACCATAGCACATACCCTCCCCAATGTCCATAACCCAGCCACCCTATCCCTACCCCCATCCCCCCCAGCACCCCTCAGTTTGTTTGTGAGATTAAGAGTTTCTTTAGGGGTGCCTGGGTGGCTCAGTGGGTTAAAGCCTCTGCCTTAGGCTCAGGTCATGATCCCAGGGTCCTGGGATCAAGCCCCGCATCGGGCTCTCCACTCGGCAGGGAGCCTGCTCCCTCCTCTCTCTCTCTCTGCCTGCTTCTCTGCCTACTTGTGATTCTGTCAAATAAATAAATAAAATCTTTGAAAAAAAAAAAGTTTCTTTAAAAAGACTTGCTTTTTAGCCAAGTCTATTATCTATCTTGGTGAATATTTATTTTTTTTTCTTTCTTCTTTTTTAAAAGATTTTATTTATTTGAGAGAGAGCATGCACACAGAACGGGGGGAGGGGCAGAGGTAGAGTGAGAAGCAGACTCTCTGCTAAGCAGGGAGCCTAAGAGAGACACAGGACTTGATCGCAGGACCCTGAGATCATGACCTGAGCTGAAGGCAAATGCTTAGTGGACTGAGCCACCTAAGTGCCTCTCTTTTGGTGAATATTTCATGTGCTCTTGAAAGAATGTGTATTGTTATTGGTTGGTTGAATGTTTTATAACTGTCAGATCAGGCTGGTTGATAATGTTATTCAAGTCTTTTCTATCCCTACTGATTTTTTTTGTGTGTGTGTACTTGTTAGTGGGAGAAGAGTAGTGCTTCTCCCAATTAGTGGGAGAAGCACTAATGATTAGTGCTTGCATTATGTATCCTTTTTAATCCTGTGACTTTTTCTAAAGGGAATATTCATAATTCCTTTATGTTGAGTAATAACATGAGGAAGTCTTTTCTCTTTAAGAACTGTTCCTTGTGTTTTATTATTCTGGTAAAATATACATAACATAAAATGTACTACTTAAACTATTCTTATCTGTGTAGTTCATAAATGGGTATGGTTGTGTACCAATAAAAGTATATTTGCCAAAACAGTAGGCCATATTTGGCACACTGGCCATAGTTTGCCAAGTTTTTTCTGGAGTAATTGATTATCGTCTGCTTTCAAATAAGATTATGCCAAATTCTCTGATTAGTAAGAAGCTCACAATACTATATTCTCATTTTCTCCTTTCTGGTTTTTTTTTTTTTTTAAGACTTTATTTATTTGACAGAAATCACAAGTAGGCAGAGAGGCAGGCAGAGAGAGAGGGGGGAAGCAGGCTCCCTGCCGAGCAGAGAGCCTGACATGGGGCTCGATCCCAGGACCCTGGGATCATGACCCGAGCCAAAGGCAGAAGCCTTAACCCACTGAGCCACCCAGGCACCCCTTTTGTGTTACTTTTATAATACACTTTACTTTTACATGTTATCAACTCCACCATGTAGTGTTATTTACTTTAAAATTTTAACCTTTTTAAAAACCTGGTTAAGAAAATGAAGAATTAGAGAAAATAAGTCTTTTACCTTCAATCATATTTACCATTTCAGGCACTCTTTATTCATTAGTGTAGATCCAGGTTTCTAGCTGGTATCCTAGTACTTCAGCTTGAAGAGCTTCCCTTAGTATTTGTGTGTTTGTGTAAGTGCGTGCATGTGTGTGCACATCTGGTGAGGAATCCTCTCAGCTTCTATTTGTCTGGAAAAGTGTTTATTTCTCCTTAATTTGTAAAGGGTATTTTCAGTGGATCTAAAATTCTAGATGGACAGTTTTCTCTTTCATTCATTTGAAGGCGCTGTTGCATTGTTGCTTGCATTGCTTCTGGCAAGTCTGCAGCTGTGAAATTCACATCCCTCTTTATCATATCCTGCCTTGCTCTGGTTTTCTTTGTGTATATTTTGCTTGGAATTTATTGAATGATTTGTGAATCTGTGGAATGAGTTTTCATCAAATTTGGTGAATTTCCGGTCATTACCTCTTCAAGGATTTTTTTCCGTCCCCTTCTCCTCTTATGGGACTTCAACTACACATACATTAAACTGCTTGATCGTGTCCCCCAGGTTCAGGTGCTGCACATTGTTTTCAGTCTTTTTTCTCTGTCTTCTCCCATTGGGATTTTCTATTGTTCTGTGCCCTGAAGTCCAATTATCTTTTGTTCTAATATGTTTAATCTTGGTTAAGCCTATACAGTGAGTTTTTATTTCAGATAGTGTATATATCATCTCTAGAATTTCCATTTGATTCTTTTGGGGGATATATTTTTATTATATTCATGTTGTTCTTTAAATCTTTGAACATCTGTAATAGTTAAATTTTTTTTTTGCTAAATCCATCATCTCTCTGTCCTTTCTGTTGACATTTAAAATTACAATTCAATTGCATTAATTGTAATTAATTAAGTACAGTATTGTGCAGTCTTTGCCAATATTTCCAAGAATTTGTCATCATTCCAAATTGAAACTAACTATTAACCAGTGACTCCCCACCTCCCCTCTCCCCAGCTTCTGGTAACCTCTAATTTACTTTCTGACTCTATGAATTTGCCTGTTCTATATATTTTATATGAGTGGAATTGTGTAATATTTGTCCTTTTTATCTG
This sequence comes from Mustela erminea, assembly GCF_009829155.1. Taxonomy (NCBI): domain Eukaryota; kingdom Metazoa; phylum Chordata; class Mammalia; order Carnivora; family Mustelidae; genus Mustela; species Mustela erminea. Next base: position 84,526,428 of record NC_045622.1, on the reverse strand, counting down.
GTTTATTTCATTTAGCATGAGGTTTTCAGAGTTTACCCATGTTACAGCCTATATTAGAACTTTATTCCTTTTTACAGCAGAATAATATTCCAGTGAATGGATATACCAGATTTTGTTTATCTATTTATTTGCTAATGACACTTGGGTCTTCACCTTTTGGCTACTGTGAATAACGCTGCTGAATACTGGCATTCAGCCATCTGTGTGAGTCTCTGTTTTCATTTTTGGGGAGGTATAAACCTAGAGTGGATTTGCTGAGTCTATATTAAACCTTTCAAGAAACTGCCTTTTTAACTTAAATAGTGGCTTTCTAAGTCAGTAGCAATTGACATGTATCACAGTTCCAATTGTATGAATGAGATGTGCCATAATTAATCTATTCCTCTACTGTAGAACATCCTTATACAAATATCTTTGTGTACTTTTGCGATGATTTCTTTAGGATAAATTTCCAAAAATAGTATTGCTGGATCAAAGAGCTTGCTTCTTATAATTTTGACACATATTGTGAGACTGCCTTCCAGAAAGAGTGTTTTTTTTTTTTTTTTTTAGATTTGACAGACAGATCACAAGTAGGCAGAGAGGCAGGCAGAGAGAGAGGAAGGGAAGCAGGCTCCCTGCCTAGCGGAGAGCCCGATGTGGGGCTTGATTCCAGGACCCTGGGATCATGACCTGAGCCAAAGGCAGAGGCTTTAACCCACTGAACCACCCAGGCGCCCCCAGATTGTTTATACTCCCACCAACCACATATAAAAACACCTGCATATCCAAACTCTCTGAATTCTTACCTTAATCAGTTTTAATTTGCATTTTTATTAAACATGTATTTTTTAAAAGATTTTATTCACTTTTTTGGACAGAGAGATAAAACAAGAATGGGAACAAAGCAGGGGAGTAGCTGGTAGAGCAGGCAGAGGGAGAAGCAGGCTCCCCACTGAGCAGGGAGCCCCTGCAGGGCTTGATCCCAGAACCCTGGGATCATGACCCAAGCCAAAGGCAGATGCTTACCAACTGAGCCAACCAGGTGCCCCAAACATTTTCTTATGTTTGTCAGTTGTATTTCTTTTGTGAGTCACTAGTTTATATTTTTCCATGTACAATTAAACATGCTAAGGTTTCTTTCATTTTACAAGGTACACAAAAAAACATTTTTGATCCTGTGTCCATCTCTCTCCCTGTAGAGTCAGGTTCCTGGAGGAAGAAAGGCCCCATAGAAGAGAACTTAGGCACCCCACCGAACAGCCAGCACCAACCGCCAGCCATTGAGTGAGCCTTCTTAGGGGCAGACCCTCCAGCCCGTTAAGTCTTCCAGTAACGACAGCTTGTGTAGAACCTCATGAGAGACCCTGAGTCACAAAGCCAAATCATTCGTGATTTCCTGATTCATTGAAACTATGGCATAATAAATGTTTGCTGGTTTAAACCTCTGAGTTTGGGTAACTTGTTACACAGCAATGGTTAACTACTATATTCTTTTAAGATTTCATACTTAGTAAGTACTGAAACCAGATTTGAACCCATATTTATCCAAGACTACAAAGCTCCTGGTAACTACCATACTGTTTTTGTCATTCTCCTTTACAGATTTATCTTTTGCAAGCTTCACTTCTTCTGTCTCTTTTGTGGTTTTCATTAGCATTTTATGCTTTACCCCTTTTTTTCCTTCAAAATATACTCTCATTACTTAGTCTCATCAACTTATACATCTCCAGTGGTCATCTCTCTACCAATGATTTTCAAATCTACATTTCCAGGTAAATTTTCTCTTAAGCTCCAGATTCATAAATCTAGATGTTCATTAGACATCTCTACCTTATTATCTTACTAACTTTTCACACTCAGCAGGTTCAAACAACCCATGACATTTTCATCCACACCTGCTACTACTCCTGTTTTCTAGTTGAGTAAATAACATCCACCAGTCACCTCTACATACCTAAACTCTGTGAATCAATCTTGACTCTGTTTTATATCCCATCATTCATCAAGTCCTGTTGATTAGCTCATAAATAATTCATGTATCTATTCAGTTCTTCATCTCTACTGATATCCCCTGGACTATGGCACTAGGACACTCTTCTGATCCATCTCTCTGCCTCATGTTGTCTCCCTTTAATTCAGTATTTTTCAGACTTCTAGGTGCAGCCTATTAGTGGTTCATGTAAATTAGTTTAGTGGTCTGTGACCAGTGTTCTTTAAAAAATGAAATAAAGTAGCATAGAAAACGGAATATAATCTCACTGAGTAGTTTTCTGGTGTGCTGTGTTGTAGAACCTTTACTTCTCATAGCAGTTTTTAATCAATTAAGTTTAAAAAGTGTTAATCTATTCTTGATGCTGCAGCCAGAATGGATCGTGTTTATTACCTTATCTAAAACCCTTCAGTGATTTCTCATGGTCTTCCTGGAAACCCTCAGCATGCTGTATTTGGCCCTTAATGACCTGGGCATAGCTTACCTCAAGCCTCCCATCTCTCCATTCTCCCAGCAATCTAAACTCTAGCTGAAAGAAATCCCGAGTAGTTGATGAAGACTATAATCTTGCTTGTGTTTAGCATCTGTGTATGTCTTTTGCTTTCCCTGGCGTGCCTCCTATCCTCATCTAGATTATTCTTTTCCTATCTTCCTCCTGGATTGTTTCTTGAGGCTAGGGTCTGTAGGCTGTTCTTTATTGCATCTGAAAGCTTAGTGCAGTGTTTCAATGGCTATGTGCTGAATATAGGGGGAATAAAAGGATGTTGAACTGATCCACTACTTTCATGATACATAAAAATACCAAATACTCAAAACAGTTTGCTAACCATGACTACTCTGCTTTTAATGAGTGGTTATTTTATTATATATGTGTGAGGTTATATAATAATGTAGTATGCATACTGAAAAATTCAAAGGGTCTCAGTTTTGTTTAAATATTATAAATGATACAAAATGAGGTTTAAGAGATCTTATTACAAAGAGTAGTATACTACATTTAGTAAGTCATTTGGCTTTCAAATAGAAATTACTGAATGGCTGACTTGAAACACAGATTGTACTTTTATCAGAAGAATTTGTTCAGAAGTCTTATACTATTTAACAATGTTTTTAAAGGTATTTTTTTTTCATTTTCCATTAGAATATTCCAGAAGTAAATACTGAAAACAGTGAAATGTCAATGGAAAAATCAGAAAACATCATACAGAAATACAATTCTGGGCAAGAAAGAAAGAAAGATACTTTGAGTTTTTGTTCAGATACAAACTACGGAGAAAAGAAGAAAGAGGGTCCGTTTATAGAAGTCATCATAGAAGGTAACCAGCATACTGCTATTTTCTAATTTTAAATACTGAGCTCCCCCTTTCTCCCACAAATAAAGGATCTGTGAAAGTGCTGTGCAAGGCCACCTGTGGAATTCAGGGGAGTACCAATTAAAGTCTTTGCTTTGAGGATCCCATATTGTAGTTGAAGAAACTCTTTTTCATTTGTGTATGGTCTTAAGATGGCTTCTTTTGAGCTATTCTTTATAGTCAGTATTTTTGGGGACAATTCTATTTCTGCCTTTCCTTATCACTTACTCCATAGCTTTTTGCATTCAGTTTTCTGCATTCACTGCTTTGTGGAGTGTTCTCTGGGATATGAATAACCTTCTGAGTATCAGACCTAGAGCACTTTTCTTAGTTCAAATGCCTTTCTGTAACCACTGAAATAATTTACTAAACTTGTCCATCTTGAAAAAGAACTGCTTATAAAGACCACAGACTTATTTTATGAAGGTGTTCAAACCTAGGCTGAACAACCACTTGGTGGAGATGTTGTAGAGAAAATGAATGGACTAAAGCCCTTCAAGTCCTGAATTTCGTATTCTAGGTTAACTATATGGAAAATTTGAAATCTATGGTTAAAACCTAGATGAATAAAACATATTTCTTAAGTATTCTATACATTTGCACAAAAGTATCTCCAAACTTTAAAATACTTAGAAAGTAAAGAATAAGAAGTGGTAATTGTCAGTCTTGAAGAAACAGCTAGCAATTCTGGATCCTCAGGAGTGGTAAAAAGAAAACCACAGGCCCAAAATGGAGTTACTCATGTTAAGAACCCATGTCAGCAAACCAAAACTTAATACCAACCAAACTGCAGCTTCAATCCTCAGGAATGTAACCTTTAAGGAGTCAACCCGGAATCTTCTGGTCAGCAGTAAAAAATCCATTGACAGACCTCTTTCTTTCCCCATAGGAGGGCGGCCTTGCCTAAAACAATGTATTCTTTGCTAATAATTTCCTTTGTCTATTTTTTTAAAAAAAAAAAATTTTTTTTTTAAAAGATTTTATTTATTTATTTGACAGACAGATCACAAGTAGGCAGAGAGGCAGGCAGAGAGAGAGAAAGAAGAGGACGCAGGCTCCCTGCTGAGCAGAGAGCCCGATGCGGGGCTCAATCCCAGGACCCTGAGACCATGACCTGAGCCGAAAGCAGAGGCATTAACCCACTGAGCCACCCAGGCGCCCCTTCCTTTGTCTATTAATTCTCTACCTTTAAAAACCTTTTTCTCTGTAGCTCAATGGGGCTCTTTTTTCTTTGCTAGAAAGGATGCTCTCTGATTCAATGAATCATTTAATAAAGCCAATTAGATCTTCAGGTTCCTTGGTTAAATATTTCTTTGACAGTAATCATAGAAATTAGAGTCTAACTTGTTAGGATAAATTCATTTTTATTTACTTGGCTATGTGTTTACACGGCATTGTACTGTATGCTCAAAAGGAAGTGTAAGAAACTAGAAAACTAAAAACCATTTCCTAATACCCTGAACTTCCCTCTTTTTAAACCAAAAATACTTTGTGAAATCAAAATTTAATATGAGAAGAGCCAAATATTTAGCATGCTAAATGTTATTATGAACAAGGGAATTCAATATTTGGTAAAATTGGTATCGTAATGTTTGTGTAATGGTCAATGAAATATTTAAGGCTAAATGTTTTTATATAAATAGGTAATACATTATGTCTTATAAAAGCAGGTTTTAGGGTATAATATAAAAATTTACTGTGTTCTCTTCATGACAGATTTACAGCTTTTTGAAGAAAGCTCCAAGAATGAAACTGATCCTACTGTATCTCAGGATGAAAATCAGAGTGAAATCTCCCTAAGCAAAAACCTCGGCACAGAAAAAGAACTAATTAGTCAAGCACAAACCTTGAATGTTACTGACTTTAGAAAAGCAGTTACCACAGAAATAAAAGATAAAGTGGGTTCAGGAAAAGACAATGGATGTACAGAATTTAAATCACCAAAAAATTCTTTTTTAGTGGCAGACAGATCAACAGAAACAGAAAAGATACTCCTAGAAGGAACTGAAGGATTTGATCTTCACAATGCAGATGCCCATCTGGAGGTTGATAATAACAGATCATCTAACAATATCCTAAGTGGGGTGGCTCAGCATACAAATCAAAAGAAAGAGGTTTCTGAAGATGAACCATTTGAACGGTTCAGATTGCTTCCAGGGATTCAAGAAAATGCCACAGAGAAGGAAATTACAAGTAGTGACCAAACCAAAGCATATCTGGATTCATCTCTCAATGTAGAAAAGAATGCTGTTCAGTGTCAGAAATACAGTTTACAGGAGTCAAGTAATGTTATGTTAGATGATAAACAATGTAAAATAAACCAAATGCAACTGTTAAATAAGGAAAGTGAGTGCAGTGCATTGCCATTTAAACAAACTTCAGTTTTCCAGCAGATCTGTAATACTTTAGAGAGACCTGAACCGACTATTCCCTCTGACACAGCAACTAACAAGCCCATTTCATCGGCTGGTTTCAGTGAGAATTTGAAAGTACTTAAGAATTCAAATAAAAATGTTAATATTATGCCTATGTTGGTGAAAGCCAACTCAAGCCCTGGTGAAAAAACTATGCAGGAAAATCTGAATGAGATGCACACTAGCCAGCTAAAGAACTGTCTGGGATACTTAGAAAACAGTGCAACCACTTCCCATCTTCAGGCTAAAAATGAGAATATACATACTTCACAAGCTGAAGACATGAAAATTGCTGTTCCTATGCAAACTTCCACAGAAATACAGTTTTCTAATAAAGAGAGTCAGATTGACGAGACTCAGATAACTAACGCCACAAAAAATGACCTCTTCCTTTTTATGAATGTCAATGAAAGACAGCATTCATTGTTAAATAATACAGAGAAAACAGAGTCATTAAATGACATCGTTTCAGGAAAAATTTACAGTGAAGGACAGCTGGAAGAATCATGTTCATTTCACATAAAGCCATCTGGAGATTTAGTAAACAGAAGTGGAAGGTCAGCCTTTGATCTTTCAACTTCAGATAAAAAAACTGAGAAAATTCCAGTATATGTGAATTTCTTAGACCCCAGTCCTTGGTCAAAAGTAAATCAAACTGAAAGTCAAACACTGAGCACTTCAACTTCTAGCATTCCTTTGTTGAAGGAGAGACCAGTAGGCCCATCAGCAAACAAAAATCCGGTTTCAATGACACTTTGCAAAAACGATGATGGAATCAGGAAGGATACTGGACCAGGTAAGAAAACAATGTTTATGTTTTCTTTAAATCTGAATTTCTACTCCTTATTCCTGATAAAGGGGCTGTTTATGTTTAAAATGAAACCACTTATTTTTTTTTACCTAAACCTAAGATACTCTATACATGTTATATAAGTAAAAGTAGGAAAGGTTTTATTTAAATATGAGTGGATTTTTTTTTCACCTAAATCTGAGCCACTGATATTAACATGTACTAAGGTGCAAATGCATACTGGAAATTAAAAAAAAATTTCACCAAGGAACTGGAAATAGCAGAAATAATCACAGGTCCAGGTCATTAATTTTAAATTAGCAACAACTATCTAATTAGAATCTCAGTTGTTGATAAGGCTTCTGCCATTGGGCATGTTTATTCCTTTTCATTCTGTACTGGAAAAAACTTCCCTCATTTTCTTCTCCCAATTTTCTCCCTCTTTCCTTGACTTTTCTACTTCTAGCTTCCCTTCACTAGCACCAGAATCCAGCTTTCATTTTACAAACACTGTTGAGGTGTAACATTAATTAATTTCGTATCACTGTTATTTGTAACTCAAACACTTTAAACAGAATCCCTTAGTTATGTACCAACATTAAAACATTCAAATATTCAACATTTCAGAGAATAGTGTATTCTAACCACCACATGAATTAAGTGTCTAAGTTTTGCTTTATAAAAATATTCTAGAATAAAAAATAGGGGGAGAGGTAAATGGATGAAATACATAGGACTTAACACTGATGGGTGTTCACACAGGGTGATGGTCTAAGTTCATATTCTGCTTTTGTGTATTTGAAATTTTTCCTACCAAAAATATTTAAAAATAGAAATATACTACATATCATGTATAAATGCTGTACAGATGTAACTTTAACAACGAACAGCAGTTCAAGATTATGAAAAAAGTTTACTTTGTTAATAGCAATCTCGTAGTGAGTTACTGAGGTTGTTAAGATATTTAAAGATATTCTTAGATTTTTAAGGGAACTTGGCCATTGAACAGTATGATTTTAGACCCATTAAAGAAATGCAGATTACAAGGGAAGCTCTCAGAGCTACCAGATACTTTTAAAAAGAGGCAATTAAGGAACTCTGAAGAGAAAAATTGGGAATTAAAATTAGCATATCAGGTTTACTAGCATAGAGAGGTAATGCAGGGAAAAACGGAAACCACCAAAATACTGTAAAACTTCATCTTACACACTGTAACTTTCCTAATAGAATAAAATGTATTAACTTCAGATTACATTAATTTTGAATCTGTTGAATGCTGCAGTTAGGCAAGTGCTGTTAAGGCACTGGTCTCATGTTGACTGTTTTCTCATAAGGCTTTTCTTCTACGTTAAAGCTCAATGATATCAATAAGAATGGAAGGGGAGATTGAAAATTCTGTAGAAATTCAATTTGTAAAATATCCACTCATAAAAGATATAAGTATCTTTTTTTTTTTTTTAATTTATTTGACAGAGGAACATCACAAGTAGGCAGAGAGGCAGGCAGAGAGAGAGGAGGAAGCAGGTTCCCTGCTGTCAGAGAGCCCGATGCGGGACTTGATCCCAGGACCCTGAGATCATGACCTGAGCCGAAGGCAGCAGCTTAACCCACTGAGCCACCCAGGCACCCAGATATAAGTATCTTTTAACCTTCAAAGCTGACATGTTTCTCTAAATCATTTTTATCTACTTATTAAATTCCAGTGACCCCTACTAGTCAGCCTGTTTGTTGGGCTTCTTACTGTGGCCAGTTTCTTTAAATATATTTTATAAATCTGACTTTTCGTTGATTCAGACTTTTCTCCATCAATCTTAATAGGTTTACATCTGTGACAATGCAGTAACCAGGGGAATGAGGGTAACATTTTATGGGAGTTATTTTGTCTTAGAAGATATTTACACCATTTCACTCATTTTAGCGTGAAACCAGCAGGTTTTAGAAATAAAAAAAATAAAACAAAATAAAATTTTGTTTTCTGAAATGAAATGCCTAATGTATATTAAGAGCAAAGTCAGTGAAAACTATAGAATATTCAAAGTAAAAACAAAACAGTTGCTTTTTAAATACAAAAGCATAGATAGGATCAGAGAAAAACAAGTTCAGTCCTAAAATGAGTGCCTGGAGAATAAAATTCAGTTGTTGCCATTTCCTCTTTGTCAACCAGATACTACCAGCATTAACAGAGTTGCTGACACTTTGAATAACTCGAGTATCCATCCAGATCCCAAGGGAGAGCCCAGTGAAGAGAGGAATGCAACTGCAAAGACTTTTTACGATTCTTCTTTTCCCACAGAACACGTAAGTCAATTAAAAATATTGCCGAGCAGACCTTAGTGAGCTAATTCTACAGATATGTGTAGAACTGTATGCATCTGGATGCTTTAAGACCTAACTGATCTCCAAAATAATATCAAGAGGGCAACATGGCACCATTTTTCACAATTAAGGTTGATGGAAAACAGCAGGAAAAAGTCACAGTGTATAAATCAAATAGATATAACCCAGCCTGTTTTGGGAAGGACAGTGTGAGGTAGTGTATTATGTATGTCCTTCTTTTTTTTTAGTCACCTAAATTTAGGAGTAGGGGCATTTGAGCATTTAAAATTTTATCTTAATAAACGATGTCTCAAAATAATGCAGTCAATTAAGTTCCATTGTTCTTTATCGTGCTAAGTAATTATATCGTTTTGGTAAAACTACTGCAAAGAAAAATTTAAATTATTTCCATTAGAACATAGTATGCAAAGGGCTCAAATACCCTTAATATATGTGATATTGTAAGTATGGATTTATATATATTTTAAGCAAAGTATTTGTAGAGATTACATGGCTCCACAAGTCCATTTGTCATATGAAAAGCAACTAAGCACAGATGATCAGTTTTTTGGCAAAATTTATAAGCTATTTTTTATCTTAGAGTGCAAAACTTGAGCATGAGAAAGCCTATACTGTTCAAAATCTTAAAAATAGGCAATTATAGGTGTTAACTGCTAAAAACCTTTTTAGGTTATACCTAAAAAGTTTAGGAAAGATTACTTACAGAAAAAGACCAACTGCACAGTGGCTGATTTTGAAGTCATTGTATATTTTTTTCAATTTTAGAGGTACACATTAAGTAACTTTCCCTTAGCACCTATAAAACAAAAATTACAGCAATAGCACAGCCTTAACAAATAACAGCTTTTAACAGTGTATTTTATTTTCCTTTAAAAATTAAGTTCATTTAAATTTTAAAATGCAAAGAAGACTGATAATCTGACTAGGAGAAATTTTAGGCCAAAGAGTAGATCTTTTAAGGCAGAAAGAGGAGGTACAGAGGTAATGAAGTGATTTTTAAAAGGAAGGGAGGGAAAGGAAGGAGCAAAGCGGTATGTGGCAACATGTCTGCAACGAGAATTACTGTTGTAGGCTGCAAAACCTCAATTAAGCCCAATATGACAAGTTTTGTTAAGTGTAAACTTTCATCAACATCTTGTTTCTCCAGTCATACCTGCTCTTGCCCCTCCCACGAGTAGGCAGTTAAGGGGAAAGAAACGAGAGCAGGTATGTGTTAATATCTTTTTTCTCTCCATCAAGATAAAAAGTCAAGTAATCTGAACTTGATATCAAATGCACCAAAATGCATCAAGCATTGTGAGAGACCCCCATTAAATCATACAGACCATCAGTCAGTTTACATCAAAATCGGCAACCTCAATTTAGATTTGATGTATTTCTCTAGATCCATTCTCCATACTGCATGGATGACTTACATTCATTCTGGCCCTGTGAGCTAAATGCATAAGGTGGGTACTTACATGCCAGATATTATCAGAAATACAGATTTATACACATTTTTATCCATTATCAGCTACACTACAATAGCATTTTGCCACTAAACAGTGCTAAGAGTGAGGCCACAAAGCTTAAACGACTTGTCCATGGTCTCTGTGAAGTCCTGTGCTGATAGTTTGGTTTTTCATCTGTTATTTCATAAAGACACAGGCAGTCAGCTATGAACACAGCATCACCACAAAGATCAGAGGCTAAGAATTCAAGGGGACTGTGGCTGACTGTCGAATTCTCATGAGCCAAATAGATCCATCCAAAACTAGCAACCCTTAGGGAACTGAGGTTAAATGTAAACTAAGCTCACTGAAAAATTATCACTATATAATCTCACTTTTTTTTTATTTTATTTTATTTTATTTATTTATTTGAGAGAGAGACAGTGAGAAAGAGCATGAGCAAGGAGAAGGTCAGAGGGAGAAGCAGACTCCCCATGGAGCTGGGAGCCCGATGCGGGACTCGATCCCGGAACTCCGGGATCATGACCTGAGCCGAAGGCAGTCGTCCAACCAACTGAGCCACCCAGGCGTCCCTATAATCTCACTTTTAACGTTATGCATATGCCCTGTTTCCAGTCTAATGGGGAGATTCTAATGTAAGATAATACTCAAAGATCTGTAAACAAATTATATTCATTATACCCTAATTTACAATAGTAAGCATTTCCAAGCAACTTCAACATACTACATTATGGAACATGGAATATAATGGAGCCATATTCTTAGACTTTTAAGAGGAAAATGCTATTAAATGTTTTAAACACAGAACAGAAAATGATATAATTATGATCCAGATTTTGCAAGTATATATATATACACACAGAAGAGACCAGAATATTTACATCAAAATGTTTAATGATAGTTGAGATTTTAGGTAATTTGAATGTAATTCTTAACTCTGTTCTTTATTTCTAAAATACATAATAGCCTTTTACCACCAGATTTTGTCTGGAATCAGAAGACCACTAACCGTTTTTTTTTTCCAAGAAATTTTGTGCAGTCACTGACAGTGGTTTATGAGAAGTCTTTAAGACCTAGGAAACAGCCCACAAAAGGAAAAACCAAGATACAAAATTCTATAGAATGATCAAATATGCTTAGAAAAAAAGACTAGAAGCAAGCCGTACCAAAATGTTGACTGGTCTCTCTGGACAGATGACTAGTGATTTTCATTTCTTTATTGGAAGTTTAGATAATAGGGGAAAAAGTATAATTACTATCAGAAAAAAAATCTTAAAATGAAAAACTTTTATAATACTGTGTTAAAAAGTAAATATTACCCAATGCAGTGCTTTGGAAACATGCCAACTTCCAAATACCTCACTGCTCTTTCCATTTTGTCCAACAATGGTGCTCTGAAGGAGGAGAGGAATCAAAGTAAAAGGCAGTTTCTACATGGCAGTCTACCTCTGTTAGCATTTATTTTTTTAAGATTCTATTTATTTGACAATAAGAGAGCACAAGCTGGGGGAACAGAAGAGGGAGAGAGACCGTCAGATTCCCTGCTGAGCAGAGAGTCCAATCCCAGGATCCCAGAATCATGACCCGAGCAGAAGGCAGACACTTAACCAGCTGAGCCACCCAGGTGCCTCCTCCATTAGCATTTTTAATTTTCTCCTGGTTTTGATTAGAAGACACAAAACAGACACATTTGGGAAGGGAAGAGAAATCAAAACAGATTTTGATCTGCAATTGTTTTAAATATCTTTTCTTTCAACGTAAGCTTAAGACTTTTCACAAAATGTTCATGGTATCCCTGGACTTTATTAGGGAACTTAAAGAGCTACTACATAGGCATAAGCCTCCAGATTCACATTTTATTGTTTTTTTCATGCCAAATTAAGGTAGTTGTTGAAAATTAGTTAAGAAAAATGGTGACTTTTTCACATACTAATAATTGTAGAGCTTTAAGGATCTTCTTTTAACTCTTATTAAGGACTTTAAAAAAACGAGTAATTTCAATGGTAAGCAAAACAAGTCTGGTCTTTCCTAGGTGGAAACTAAGCCCCTGAAATCAGTTCTGCTCCAAAGCCATTTTCAGGCAACCAAGATTAAAGATCTTACTGATGCGGCAGCACTATCTGCTGGTGAAGATGACTGGCAGAGCCTGGTAACAAATCAAATTAACGAAATCGAAAACTTCCTAAGCTTAGAAGGTGACAACCAACCTAAGAAAAGAAAAGCAGAAGAGATGTTGGAAAAAATGACAGATTAAAAGAATGTTCGTAAATGCTTTCAGTGGTGAACTATTTAGCTGAAGTATCAATAATATGGTTTTGACTAGAACAAATTGCTGCACCTAAAGCTTTACAGTTATACTCAGTTTTCCAATTTTTTTTGATGTGATGAAGTTATGTTTTTACAAATGTTTCATTTAAGATAGATAAGATGGCTGCCGGCATCCAATTCTCCTAAGTTAAATTTGCTTTCCTCCATATATCCTTTCATCAAACTCTTGCACCTTTAACCCCCTTCCTTGCAGAGCACAACTTAAGTCATATACAAGATAGATAGTGACCCTTTGCAACTGATTACTTTGTATCCTCTGAAACTTGTGACTTTTTACATTTCTTTTAAACTTAAAGACATAAATGTCCAGACTGTAGTCAAATTTCCATTTGTTTTACTATGATTTAGATTTTTTCCAAAAACAACAAAATTTTATATATAGCATAAAAATTCATGTATCAGAAAGACTCAAAAGGCTGTTTTTCACTTTGTTCAAGTTTTGTTTCCAGGCATTTAGTGTGTCATACAGTTGTTGCCACTGCTGTTTTCCAAATGTCCGATGTGTACTATGACTAAAAATTGAAAAATTAAAAACAAAGTTATTCGTCAACTTTTTATCCTTCTGGCATTCTTTTACAATACTACACACTTGTATCTAGTTAAAAACAAGGTTAAATACACATGAAAGACCTAAGCTTCTAATTCTTCTCTTATCATTCTAAATTATTTTAAAAAAATCTTTATCAAATTGATCCTAAACCTTCTACTTTCCTGAACTACATAAACCAGACACAAAAGTCATTAGTATTCTAGCCAATGCTAAGCCATTAAATGAAATGTGCTGGAAAATAGGACTCTTTCATTAAATAAGCTAATCACATTCAGTCTGAACTTTAATAAAATTATGATAAATAGCAACTATTTAACTACAGTCAATGGATTAAGAACATCACCTTGGTTCTCTAAACATTTAAGTGAAATAATCAGAACAAACTAAACTGTTCTACAAAATGCTGCAAAGTCTTAAAGTGTGTCTTACCTGACAACCACTTTCCTCTGGGTCTGATCAATTTTGCAGTAGACCATTTTGGTTCTTACTGCTGAAAAAAGATATTTTACATGATATGTTATATGGAAAATCCCCAAGAAAAACAGCTGAGATATAAAACTAAACCACAATAAACTTGACAATTTTCAAACATCATTTTATAAACCAGCCCTCTGAATCTAGTCACAAACGCAACAGTGTGATGGAACCAAGAGGAAGGTCACACATTTGTCCTCTGCTTGCTGGATGAATCTATACTAAATATCACAGTTTTTATTAAGTATTCTAAGTGTTCTCCCCTACAATTCCATACGGGAGAAAACAATTTCCTTTATAGGACAGTTTGAGACTTACAGCATTAAAAAGAAACCATGTCAGTAGTTCTGTACGTTAATCTTGACTGGATAATTCTCCCAACTTTCCAAACTTAGAAGCCCAGGAGAAAAATCTGAGTGACAATTAAATCGTTTTATAATGTAATTGTTGGTAAAGGTCCTGTTTCTAGCCAATGATAAAAAATGGATTATGATTAATATTTACAGATCATTTACTATGTGCCAGGCACTGGGCTAAATAAAGTGCTTTACTTGCATTAATTCATTTAATCCTCCCAACCACATATTAACTCCCTACACTACTGTTTCACAAAGGAAGACCTGGCCCTCAAACCCAGGTCTAATACTAAAATCTCGGCTCTTAACCACTATGGTATACGGTCTAAAGGCTTTTACTCTGTATGATTTCAAGGGACAGAATACCAAAAAACCACAGAGCAATTTGTATTTCCACTGAATCTTCATTCTACTAAAAATATACTCTACAAGTCTATACATACATATCTGCTACAAAAGAACCCAGCTTTGTCAGAATACAACTCAACTTCAAAATACAAAATCTTTTTAGTTTTCTTAAGCAGGCTCCATGCGGAACATGGGGCTTGAACTCATGACCCTGAGATCAGGAGTCGTAAGGTCTGAGTGAGCCAGGGATCCCAAGATATAAAATCTTATATTTCACAAGGTAAGAGAGAGAAATTCTAGGAAAAAAATGAAAACAGTCTAATTGTCTTACCATCAATAACAAATGCTTCAACATCATCGGCTCCAATCTGAAGTTCTTGCTGCATTGTGTCAAAAGAAATTTCTTTATTTTCCACTGCCATTCCCATAAAAGTAAGCAGTCTCATTTTTGCCATATTCTGTTCATGTAGTAGACCTGAATAACACAGTGGTAAAGTCTGATGAACATCCAGACTAGTTAAAGATCTGCACAATTACAACTCCTGTGTCAAAAGTCACTGAGCATTAAAGAGTAATTCTGACAAAGCTGCTTATATTTACAAACCATAAACTCACTCTATAGTTAATTATGGAGTATTACAATTATTTTTCTAGATCTACATTTCTTTACAGCTATAGTGCCAAAGGTCACAGGTTTAAAGTTAAGAATGGGCTATAAAATGGTATTTTGCTTAAGTCCTAGAACTTCTGCACATTTCACATTTTTTATAGTTACACATTATAGGAGATAAAATGTACAAAGTTTATTTCATAAGAATATTTTTAGGGGTGCCTCGGTGGCTCAGTCGTGAAGCAGCTGCCTTCAGCTTGGGTCATGATCCCTGGGATGGAGCCCTGCGTAGGGCTCCCTGCTCAGCAGGTAGCCTGCTTCTCGCTCACCCACTCCCCCTGCTTGTGTTCCCTCTCTAGCTGTCTCTCTCTGTCAAATAAATAAATAAAATCTTTTAAAAAATTTCTTATTTAATTATTTAAGCTTATTTTTACTATTTGCTCTCCATTTAAACACAGGATTCCTTATCTTTTTGTTCTGTTAGTATTACTAGTACACACGAAGCCTTAAAATATTTTTATATACATTCAGTTATGAAAACATTCCATTTCCCAGGTCACTCTGGATTTAACAAGTTAAGTCAAAAGTGTGTTTATCACTTAGCAATTATAGGCTACACTGATTACTAGATAAAATTAAATAGTACCATAAAGAGTGATACCTGAAGTATAAAACTGCATAAATAATTCCAATTTTGCCTTATAACTTCTAGTGAAGCATGCTGTTAACAACTATTGAGATCACAAACAACTATTAGACCCAAAAGGAAACCTAATAAATTACCCAGTCCTGATGCTTTCATTTTAAAAAATAAGAAAGCTGAAGAGCCAAGAGATTAAATGACTTAATTAGTCAAAGTGTCAGTACTAGGCCTAAAAAATACATTTGCTTATAAATGACTAGTAATACACACAAATATTTATAAATCCTAAATATCTAATTATTGCCAATTCCTAGTGGAAACTGAATTATAACACAGTATCATATATACTTGACTTGATGCTAACTTATAAAAACAAGTTTCTAAAATTAATCTAAAATTATATATTCCTTTTCTCTAAAATTTCAAATTATGTACACTGAGCAAATGATTGATCATGTACCCTCTAATAATTAAGAGCCTCAAGTTTCTATTGTTAAAAAAGTTCTAAGCACTCCATAAATAAACTTGAAATTTATAACACATATTAGCAGAAGACAAGGGAAGCCCATTAATACAGGGCATAATCATCTGTTAATTAGCTGTAATTATGATGCAGGCTTTCTATTTGGCACAGATTCAACAAAAACATGATCATCATAACTCAAATGAATGAGGTATCTAAGGTAAGTATTGCTAACTAGGTTTAATGGAAATCTACAAGCATCAAAAAATCAATTAGTGCACATTAACCCTAATTAACAAATGCAAATTAGATGCTGATTAACTTTCTGAAGCAAGAAGGTAGCAACTGTATAACACCAGATTACATGTAGACATGTTAGGGCAATTCAGTTGACACAGGATAATGCTTACTGTTGGCCCAAGTTGTCAGTGTTAATAAAACAAAGTGTTTTGATAAAGTGATGCCACCTGTAGAATCTAGACATTTGTAACCAGACTTTCAATTGTAATAAATGTTAACAATACATGTAAAATCAAATATAAACACATTTAATAAGATGTTTTGCCAAAAGCATCTTTTACAATTTTCTAATAAGAGATAGCTTATTTGCATACATGTTCAAGAAAACTAAAGGCAAAACAGGGACTGGACTCCCAGTTGGCACCATAAATTAGAAACGTTATGTTTTTCCTATCACAGAGAACTACTAAAGATTTTTCCCAATATTTTTAAATATAAGAAAATTCCCTAACATTGCCAGTTCTCTGGGCATCTCTTTTAGTACGATAAAATGATACTCACTCCTCAAGTTTCTGAGATATAATCGAAATACTACTTTACTGCTACTCTTTGTGTAGTTATAAGCTTACCATAAATTTAAGAATTTATCAGAGAAATGAAGATTATTTCTAGAGTGATTATGTAAAACCATTATCTATCTTACATGTGGAAACCTGCATGTTAGAACTTGTTCTCAAAATCAATACTATTAAGCCAGTGAAGTATGAGTTCAAGACTTGTAGAAAGCTGTGCTTTGTTTCATGAAACTAGAACATTACCTTCAAAGAGGAAGTCACAGTGTTCCGTGTCATATTTCAATTTTAAAGTTATAAAAAAAATCTAATTTTATGGAAACATTTATTCATTACTAATATGTCAAAACCTTAATGCAGTAATAAAAAAATGTGCATCATTGAGCAATTTCTGCATTGTCACTGACCCGTCTTAAAATGCTGCAATATAGAAAACGTAATTTTAATGCATGCAATAGCTTATGAACCAGTGCTCCTTTGAAACAGTCAATTACACATCAATGGGGGAGTGTCAAAGTGTTAATTACTACTCCTTTTTCCTTGGTGCGTAAATAAAGAGGTTGCTGACATTAACATTCCATCACATAGCTTCATGCCACAAAACAAATTAACTGGGACAGAATGTGGTTTTCTGGGTCTAGTGCACCTGGCAAAGCATTCTACACAAACACACTTGCATCTACTTTATCTTGGTATATTTCAAATGCCTTATTATGTTCAGAATAATTTAATCTTCCCCAATTCCAATGGCTGCACAAAATATACATATGATAGGAATTAATGATTGCCAAATTGAGGATAATAAGTATAATCAAAATAGATTATAAATGAGTTCCTTCACCTATATCTCAAACCATGAGACTAACAATTCAGTATTAACATGGAAAATATAACAAACCACTAAGATGTTTTGATTATTGCCTAGCAGAAAAACAAAGTACCTCAGTTTCATAGTTGACTTTAGTCTCCAAAAAAACCTGGTGATTTTAGATCAATTTAAATCTGTTCAACTACAGATTTTCTAATTTTTCTCTTTTGTAATTTCAGTATGTTAAAAACATGCTGAAGGAAATTAAATACTGAATATATATGGAATTTGCTCAATGAGGATGAGATTAAATTCAGTTTGGCAAACGCAGAGCTCTGATTCTCTAGAAAAAAATTCAAAGATGAAAATCATATAAAGCTCAGACTATGCTGTCTTCAACAAACTGTAGTAAAGAAAGTTTCTCCCATCATGTAATTCGATTTCTAATTCTACCCACAGCTTCACTTAGATTTGCTTAACAATACATATACTTCTAGAATTTGTTAATATCAAGGAGGAAGTGTGTACTAAGAATAAAATATGTTACAGGGGGAAAAAACCCACTTGTTTCAATTATGTAACTATGGCTTCTTTTTTAAACATTACCAAAAATATAAAGAATAAGGGTCTTTTATAAACAAATAATTCTATTTTAAATAATAAAGTAGCTGTAAGTCATCAAATTTTGTCAGCTGTTAAAATAAGTACTTCTAAAAGTCACCACCGTGATCAAGGTAATGGTGATCCTTTAAGTTGCCTTTTCTGCTCCATCCTCCATTCCACAATTTAAAAACACATGTATCAGTGGTACTACTTCTATCTGAATCTGCTCCAACACCTGCTTCTTGCTAGAACTTGACCTCAAAGAAGCATGGTCTAGTAGACCTCATAGGAGGGCCCAAAGTCCAACAACCTTCTTATAGAGAGAAAAAAAAAGGCTTAGGTTTTCTAACTCCTAGTTTCATGCTCTTTCTACCACAAATGCTACAAATGCTACCTCCTCCTTGTTTCTGATTTCCAGTTCATTCTGAATAATCTTTTAAACTGTTCACTGTTTGTTCTTGTTTTATCATATTTCACTGGTTAGGATAATCTAAACAAAAGGCCAAAGTCCTATTTGCTGGATTTTATAGTACATGAGAGTTCTTGAAGAACATGTTCCCATCTTTCTTTATACCCCCACAAAGAATAAACTCCAAAACTTACCAAGTGAATCAATGAAGTCTTTATTATTCTGATAGAACTTGACATATGATGCCAGTTTAGCACTCACAAAAATGGTTAAAAGCTATAGATAGAAAAATAAAGATAAATTATTCAATACAGAATCAAGATTTATACTCAACGTATTTTTAAGACATTAATTCTCAGCAATAAAACTCTCAATGCTTCTTTTAGTGTAGAAATAGCAATCTGTTTGATCAAATTACCATCCAAACCATTTGCTTTCATTAAGACTCATTTAGATGAAGAATCAGTAAATACAGTGAACTCTAAAGTACAGTGAACTCTAAGTAAGCTACCCTGAAAGACGGTGGGAACAGCACAATGCAGATGGAAACTAATCCAAAATGTATTTATACTTATACTTGAGAAGTGTGTTCATGTGTTCTTAAATAACAGATTTATCTTCTAATGGGCTACCTGACACTGCATATAAAAAGAAATTCCTATTACTTATGTCCGTAATAGTCAGGCAAGTATGGAGATGAAGCAAAGGGAAAAAGAACAGGTACATTCAGTGACTGGAAAAAAAGGCTGGTCCTAAATTTCATTCTGTTCTTGATATTAAAAAAAATCAAGCAAAATGTTAGATCTCTTTCTAGATCTAACAGTCATGTTCATTAATACAAAGAGTTCTGCTTCAATATGTTACATTAAGGAAAAAGAACATTTTTCCCATTAAAGATAAAGTACTTACATCATGAATAAGCTCGCCCTCCAAAAATTTGACTGGTTTTAAAGTGAGAAGATGGTCAAAAAGAAATGCATTTGGATCTTTCAATGCTCGTACAATACACCTTTATTAAAAAACAAAAATACAAGCTTAGAGTCCTGAGATTCAGAAACTTTTCACCAACTTTTAGAGATTGCAAAATATATTTAATTCAGTAAAATATCTAAGAGTTA
Organism: Mustela erminea; assembly: GCF_009829155.1. NCBI lineage: Eukaryota > Metazoa > Chordata > Mammalia > Carnivora > Mustelidae > Mustela > Mustela erminea. The sequence goes on along the minus strand of NC_045622.1, from coordinate 84,506,590 downwards.
ATATACACAGCATAAAAAAGCGCTACAGAATTGAGATTAAAACAGGCCAAAAAAACAGCTATATCTATTTTAACAAAATATAATAATAAAGTGGTTGTAAGCAAAAACATAGGCGGAGAGAAAGCATGACCAAAATAGTGAAATAGTAAAACAGCAGCAGCACCCTCCCAGGTGCAAGACAGAGTGCTTTCCGTGCATTACCTCACTTAACGTCACACACCCTGACACACTAGTTATCATGCCTCTTATCAGTGATGAAACAGGCGCCAAAAAGAACTTGCCCAGAAAGTACTAATTAAGTGGTGGAGTATTTGAATGCAAACAGTCTTACCTCAGAGTTAAATATCTTTCCCACAAACTACACTTTCTAGCAACACCTAGGTCCCTGTAAAGCCACACCCTATAGACAAGTTATTTCTGTTTCTCAGATTTAAAAACTGATTCCATTATTATTGTTACTAAATAGACTTAGGATTGTTTGAAGCCCTTATTCTCATCAGCAATGGGCTAACTATTAGCATGCTACCAACCTTTCCTCATCTACACACTTTAACATTAAGATAAAATCAACCCGAAATTAGGTTCTACTTCTCAGGCTGGGGTCATCACACCCAAACCAGCAATACCTCAAACAGAAAGTATGATGTGGCTATTCCACATACAATCTATGGTTATTCCAATACCAAGCCCTGGGTTTTAGTAACTACACTGGAATCACCCGAGAGCACACAGTATCAAATGGCTCGGGATCACTGGGCTGGGAGATGCAAACCTAAGTTCTGCTGGAGCTCAACCTCCAAGCTGCAGGTAGCCCCCATCAGAAAGACAACATGTTCAATATTACCTGTGGGCATCAACTCGAGCCTGGGAAGCATTGTCCTCTGTGTAACTTCCTAGCAATTCCACCATGACCTTTGAAGCAGCATCACTAAAAAGAAATGTTGCTTTAGAAATTTCAGAATATCATTACATGTTGATGATACATACAATGGTTAACAAGAGACATGGTCCTGCTCTATGGGAAAAATCACACAAATTTTCCTTCTAGTAGGAAAGACCAACAACTAAGGAAAAGTAACAGCTAACAAATAAATGGCATGATGGAGGCTAGAAATGAAAAACCAGTAACAGATATGCAAAGAAGAAAGAGAAAGGAATCCAAGTATATCACTAGAAGCCAACAAACCGTGAAAGAAAGCAGGGATCAGAGAAAATCTACAGAAACAATCACAAAGTAGCAAATTGGCAATAAATATACATAAATAATTACTCTGACTGTTGAAAAGACTAAACAATCAAAAGAAAGAGGGTGACTGAATGGATTAACAAAACAAGACCCAACTATATGCTGCCTACAAAAGACTCATTTCAGACCAGAAAATGCACTTAATGTGCAAAGGGATGTCAAAAGAAGCTTAGGTAGCAATACGTATATTGGACAAAATAGACCTAAAAACACAAACTGTAACAAGAGACAAAGAGGAATACTATATAATCATAAATGGGACAATCCAACAAGAGGATTTAACAACTGTAAATATTTATGCACCCAATATGGGAGTACCCAAATATAAAACAGTTAATAACATAAAAAAAAATCAATAGTAGTATAATAATAGTGGGGACTTCAACACCCCATTTACATCAATGGATAGATCAAACAGAAAATTGATAAAGAAACAGTGGCTTTTTTTTTTTTTTTTTTTTTTTTAAAGATTTTATTTATCAGAGAGAGAGGGGGGCAGAGAGCAAGCACAGGCAGACAGAATGGCAGGCAGAGGCAGAGGGAGAAGCAGGCTCCCTGCCGAGCAAGGAGCCCGATGTGGGACTCGATCCCAGGACGCTGGGATCATGACCTGAGCCGAAGGCAGCTGCTTAACCAACTGAGCCACCCAGGCATCCCAGAAACAGTGGCTTTGAATGACACACTGGACCACAAGGATTTAACAGCTATATTCAGAACATTCCAACCTAAAACAGAATACATTCTTTTCAAGTACACAAAAAACATTCTCCATAATAGATCACATATTAGGCCACAAAACAGGTCTCAACAAATTAAAAAAAACAAAAACCAAAAAACAAAACCCAAAGTCATACCATACATTTTTTTTCTGAACACAATGCTATGAAACCAGAAATCAACAATAAGAAAAAGAAATCTAAGAAAAGCTTAGCACATGGAGGTTAAATATCATGCTCCTAAGCAATGACTCGGTCAACCAAGAAATCAAAGAGGAAATCAAAAATTACATGGAAACAAGTGAAAATGAAAACACAACGGTCCAAAATCTATGGGATGCAGCAAAAGTGCAGTAAGAGGGAAGTTTATAGCAATACAGACCAACTCTCAAGAAGCAAGAAAATTGCAAATGAACCACCTAACCTTATACCTAAAGGACCTGGAAAAAGAATTTAATACCCAAATCCAGCAAAAGGAAGGAAATAATAAAGATCAGAACTGAAATAAATAATATAAAAACTAAAAAAAGCCAACAGAACAAATTAATGAAACCAGGAGCTCATTCTCTGAAAAAGATCAATAAGATTGATAAATCTTTAGCAAAATACATTAAGAAAAAAAGAGAGGTGTCTCAAAATCACTAAGAAGAAAAGTAACAACCAACACCACAGAAATAAACAATTTTAACAGAGTATTATGAAAACCTACATACAGACAAACTGGACAAGTCAGAAGAAATAGGTAAATTCCTAGAAACCTATAACCTACCAAAACTAAAGCAGGAAGAAATATGTAGTTTGAACAGACCAATTACCAGCAATGAACTTGCACCAGTAATTTAGAAACTCTCAAAAATAACAAAGTCCAAGAGCAGATGGCTTTGTAGGCAAATTCTACAGAACACTTAAAGAAGAGTTAATACCAATTTTTGTCAAGCTACTCCAAAAAATAGAAAAGGAAAACTTCCAAATTCATTCTGTAAGGCCTGATACCAAAACCACATAAAGACGTCACAAAAAAGAACAACAGGCCAATATCTCTCATGAACATAGATGCAAAAGTCCTCAACAAAATATTAGCAAACCAAATCCAACAATACATTAAGAAAATCATATTTCGTGATCAAATGGAATTTATTCCACAGATGCAAGAGTGGTTCAATATTCACAAAGCAATCAGTGTGATATATCACACCAATAACAGAAAGGATAAGGACCATACGATCATTTGAATAGATGAAGAAAAAGCAGATGGCAAAGTACAACATCCATTTTTTTAAAAGTTAATTTCCTATTAATTTTTCTTTTTTAAGATTTTATTTATTTGTCAGAAAGAGAAAGAGTTTGAGCACAAGCAGAGAGAGCAGCAGGCAGAGGGAGATGCAGGCTCCCTGCTGAGCAAGGGGACCAATGTGAGTCTCGATCCCAGGACCCTGGGATTATGACCTGCGCCAAAGGCAGACGCTTAACCAACTGAGCCACCCAGGTGCCCCTATAATATCCATTTGTGATAAAACCCTCTGCAAAGCAGATCTGGAGGGAACATACCTGAACATAAACAAGGCCTTATACAAATAAATAACCCACAGCCAACAAAATACTCAATGGCGAAAAACTGAGCGCTTTTCCCCTGAGGCCAGGAAGAAGATAAGGATGTCCACTCTCACCACTTTTATTCAACACAATACTGAACTCCTAGACACAGCAATTAGACAAAATAATAAATAAAAGACAAAAAATAAAAGGCATCCAAACTGGTAAAGAAGCAAAACTTTCATTATTTGCAGATGACAAGATACTATATACAGAAAACCCAAAAGACTCTACCAAAAAACTACTAGAACTGATAATGAAATTAGTAAATTCACAGGATACAAAATTAATGTACAAAAATGTGCTGTATTCCTATACACTAACAGTGATGCAACAGAAAGAGAAATTAAGAAAACAATCTCATTTACAATCACACAAAAAAATGACAAAATGACTAGGAATAAATTTACCCGAAGAGGTGAAAGACCTCTACTCTGAAAATGATAAAACACCGATAAAAGAAATTCAAGATAACACAAAGAAATGAAAAGACATTTACATGCTCATGGGTTGGAAGAACACTGTTAAAATGTCTACACTACCCCAGAAGAATTGACACATTTAATGCAATTCCTATTACAACACATTTAATGCAATTCCTATCAAAATACTAACAGCATTTTTCACAGAACTAGAACAATTCTAAAATTTGAATGAACCACACACACACACACACACAAAACAGCCAAAGCAATCTTGAAAAAGAAAAAGCCAGAAGTTTCACAATTCCAGATTTCATATTACAACATGAAGAGATGGTTAAAATAGTATGGTACTTAACAGACACATAGATCAATGGAATAGAAGAGAAAACCCAGAAATAAACCCACAATTACATGGTTGATTAATCTTTGACAAAGGAGAAAAGAATATCCAATGCGTAAAAACAAATGGTGCTAGAAAAACTGGACAGCTACAAGCAAAAGAATGAAACTGGACTTTACACAAAAATAAAATCAAAATGGATTAAAGATCCAAATGTTAAGACCTGAAACCATAAAAATCCTAGAAGGGACCACAGGCATTAATTTCTCTGACATCAGATGTAGCAATGTATTTTAAGCTCTGTCTCCCAAAGCAAGGGAAACAAAAGCAAAATGAACTACTGGAACTACATCATAAATAAAAAGTTTCTGCACAGCAAAGGAAAAAATTAACAAAACTAAAGGCAACCTACAGAGTGGGAGAAGATATCTGCAAATGATATATCTGATAAAGGGTTAGGATTCAAAATATATGAAGAACTAATACAACTCGAACACACAAAGAACAAATAATCCAATTAAAAAATGGGTGATGTCCAACAGACACATGAAAAGATGCTCAATGTTATTCATCATCAGAGAAATGAAAATCAAAATTGCAATGAGATGTTACCTCACACCTGTCAGAATGGCTAATCAAACACAGGAAACAAGTGTTGGCGAAGCCCTGTGCACTGCTGGTGGGAATGCAAACTGGCACAGCCTGTTTGTATTCAAAGGGATACACGTGCTCCTGTGTTTACAGCAGCATTATTTACAATAGCCAAACTGTGGAAGCAGCCCAAGTGTCCATGAATAAATGAATGGATAAAGATAAATATACGTGTGTGTGTATATATATACAAACACAGGAGAATATTATTTAGCCATAAAAAAAAAAACACTTGGCATTTGCAACATGGATAGAACTAAAGAATACTAAATAAGTCAGTCAGTCACAGAAAGACAAATACCATATGATCTCACTCATATGCAGAATTTAAGAAAGAAAGCAAAGGTGGGGGGTGGGGGGAGACAAACCAAGAAACATTCTCTCAACCCAAGAATAAACTGATGGTTATCAGAGGGAGGTGGGGGGTTGGGATGGGTGAAACAGGGAATGGGGATTAGAGTACTTATTATGATGAAAAAATAAAGTGATAAAAAAAATCCCACCATAAGTGCGTGCCATGAAAGAAACAAATAGTGATGTAAAAGAGTAACACAAGCAGAGATAGGGAGTACACAGGGAAAGCCTCTCTTTAAAGGAATGACATAGAAGATGAAAATATAAAGGATGTAAAATAAAATAATTGGCCATAAAAAGTGTTGGAGGTGAAGGCTGGGTAACTTCTGGGCAAAGGGAAGACCAAGTACAGAGGACTTAGGTGGGAAAAAGTTTTGTGTTCTAGAAATTATTAGAATAGCATGGCCAAAGTTGAGCCCACGCCATGTATTTAAGTAACTCTACTAAAAATATTCTTCCAATTAAATTATCCTTAAAATTATGCAGATGATCAATTTCAGTTGTAGTAAAAAGCACAAAATGTATTCATTCAATTTGAGGTCTCAGAAAATGTTTATCTTTACCCTTTATTTCTTCCTTTAAACTGAAGAATCATTGGACAGTTATATTATATTCAATTCAACTTGGGCAAAACAGAAGGAAAACATAATCTGATCTTCCACATTAAACAGAACTTTCTGGCAGCTATATTAAGAACTGGCTGTAGTAGGAGCTGTAGAATTTATTTTAAAAAATTAAATGGTATTTTAAAAACTTCTAGGGACGCCTGGGTGGCTCAGTTGGTTGGACGACTGCCTTCGGCTCAGGTCATGGTCTCGGAGTCCCGGGATCGAGTCCCGCATCAGGCTCCCAGCTCCATGGGGAGCCTGCTTCTCCCTCTGACCTTCTCCTCGCTCATGCTCTCTCACTGTCTCTCTCTCAAATAAATAAATAAAATATTAAAAAAAAAAAAAAAAAACTTCTACAAACTAAGGTTTATTAAAATACACACATGTAGGGGTGCCTCAGTGGCGCAGTGTCTGACTCTTGGTTTTAGTTCAGGTGGTGATCTTGGGGTCGTAGAATCAAGACCCGTGACAGGCTCCATGCTCAATGAGGACTCAGCCCGAGATTCTCCCTCCCTGTTCCCCTACTTTTGCTCTAAAATAAATCAATCTTGGGATGCCTGGGTGGCTCAGTCTGTTTAGTGTTTGCCTTCAGGCTCAGGTCATGATCCCAGGGTGCAGGCATCGAGTCCCGCATTGGGCTCTCACTCAGCTCAGCGGGAAACCTGCTTCTCCCTCTGCCTGCTCTGCCTGCTGGTCCCCCTGCTTGTGCTCTCTCTCTGACAAATAAATAAATAAAAGCTTTAAAAATAAAATAAAATAGATCTTTAAAAAAAAATACAAATGTAAATACAGAAGTGGTTAAGTGGTAACCAGCATCTTATATATAGTGACAGAACTGTAAGAATCTGAAGAAATTTTAATGAAAACCTGTTTTACTCATTGTTAATTATCTTGAGATCCTCTACAAACACAGGTGCATTTCATTTTCCAGTTTTAGCAACCACAATATATTTCAACCTAATGTATCTTATAAGCTAGAGACCTGAATTCACAAATACCAGATAAAAAATTTCATTTAAAGTGCACAGTGTCTGACATACAATCAAGGCTCAAAAAAAATGTTACATGATTTGCACTCATTAACCACCAACATAAGTAAAATAATGAAGGAGGGGACCCATAGATACAAGCATTCTTACTAAAAGGGCAAAATGCATCTCAGAATTGTAATTCAGAAGCAGGAAAAAAAATTACATTTTACGTGTACTGGGCAAAAACCAATCTTAAAATTTAAATCAGCAACGTGACAGCAACTTGTTTATTTGAATAAAATAGCCATCCTCTTCTACCTTTCTTAGGTTGGGCAGCATTTATTCATCCAGGGCCCATAATGCACCAAATACCCTGGGCATGCACAATAGTTGACAGATTAAGGTTCCTAGCCTTCACTGAATGTACAACCTCACAAACCTCTGTGGCTGTTTTATGCCATGATAAAAGCAGAAGGTGCTGTAGGAGAGAGGCATTTAACCTCACCATGAGAGTAGTGCTTTAGGCAGAGAAATGAAGTTGAGTGTAGGTCATCTAGACCAAGGGCAGGCAAACTTTCTGTGAAGAGTCAGCCAGGAAGTACTTTAGGTTTGTAGGCCACAGTGGTCTCTGCTGCAACTACTCTAGTCTTGGCAAAAGTAGCCATAGACAATACATAAAAGAGTTAAGTATGACTGTTTCAATAAAATTTTATGGACACTGAAATTTGAATTTCATATAATGTTCATATGTCATGCTCCCTTTGATTTTCTTTCTTAACCATTTAAAACAGAGAAAACCACTTTTAGCTCGAGGACCATACAAAAAGGTGCCAGCCCCTGGTCTAGACTGGGAAAGAGCAGGGTGCTCTTACAGCGGACACAAGTTCACCACATCCTGGGTGTGATAACCAAGAGGAAAGGTTTGTGTGCTGGGAGGAAACAGAGGGAGGGAATATCCATTAAACAAAGCAGTTTTTGTAGTCCATCAACATGTCACACAAAAATGGCATGATTATCATCACATTCTCCAAGCCCAAGCTACCTCAGTAGGTAACCTGGGAGTCTGTGTCAGGTCTTACATGCTATGAATTTTGCATTATATCCTCAAGAAAAATTTGCTGAAACTTGTATTTCACAAAATCATTATGATTGCAGACTGGAGAAAAATTGATTACACTTCAAGATGTCTCACTTAGGAACAAAGAGACTGAGAGAGAGAAAATGACCAATTCATTTTGGTCACACTGAGTTTGAGGCAGCTGTGTGCCATACCTGAGTGGAAACATGCAGAAAAAGGTAGAAAGCGGCTGAACACAAAGCTCCAATGCACAGAAGAGAAGCCTGTGTTCAAGACATGGATGTAAGGGTGCCTGGGTGGCTCAGTTATTCGGCTGCCTTTGGCTTAGGTCATGATCCTGGGGTCCTGGGATGGAGCCCTGCATCAGGCTCTCTGCTCAGTGGGGAGCCTGCTTCTCCCTGTGTGTTCTGTGTCAAATAAATAAAACTTAAAAAAAAAAAAAAAAAAAAAGACATGGATGTCCATTCAGTAGATGACAAAAGCCATGGGAATAGATGAGATGACCCCAGGCGGAGAGTGAAAAAAGGGTCCTAGGACAAAATCTTGAGTAATAGTAGTATTTAACGGAACAGAGAGAATAATTTACAAAGGCTGTCTGAGAACGAACTGCCACAGAGGTTGGAGAAAAACAGGGAAAGGTATCATATAAGTCAAAAGAAGTTTCTATAGTCACACGGTGCTAAGAGGTGGAGGAAAACAGGAACTGTGGAGTGATCACAGGATTGCACCTATTCTTAGAAATGAAGGAACCAACACTTGAATACTGGAAACTAATTCTGTAACATCAGAAATGGGGCGAAAAAAAAAACCAGGGATCTTATACCTTCAAGGTGTTTTAACATTTTTTAATCTCTAGTTAGAGATTAATCATTAACTAGAGTTAATCACTCTAGTTCCATAAACTACCACTTCATGTGCTTTTGTACATCTCTGCTTTTGTAGCCACTGCTTTTGCAACATATTTCATAAACAGTCATTCATTTAACAAATATGGAGTGCCTACCACATGTCAGACACTGTTTGAGTAATAAAGTCCCTGCCCTCATGAACTTACATTCTAATGGGGACAGATAATAAACATTAAAATATATTAAGTCTGTTAGTAAGAAGTCCAAGGAGGAAATGATGAAATAGGGATGAGAGAAACAAAACCAATGCAAGGGTGTAGGGGAGATATTGTTATATACACAGCTGGGCAGAGAAGTACTTTCTGATGAAATAACAAGAGAATAGATCTGAAGAAGCCGAAGGGTGCCACATGGCTACCTGGGAGAAGTGTGTTCCACACAGAAGGGCCAGTACTAAGATTCTAAAGCTTGTTTGGCCTCCCGAAGAAGCCACTGGAGGGTTCTGAAGAGAAGGAAAACATAGCCTGATCTTCCATGTTAAACAGAATTTTCTGGCAGCTATATTAAGAACTGGCTGTCCCAAACACGGACCATTTAAGAGGCTACTTCAAAAATCTAAATAAGAAATAATGGTAGCTTAGACCACAAGGTAGCATCCGAAGTAGTGAGAAACTTGACTGACTTTAGATTTATCAGAGCTGTCAGGATCTGATATTGGATTAGATATGAAGTATAAGACAAAAACAGGAACCACAAAGGAACCCCAATTTTGGGTTTTGAGTAACTAGAAGCAAAGAAATGGCATTTCCTGAGTTGGAGACGGTAAAAAAAAAAAAAAAAAACAAAAAAAAAAACCCAGATTTAGAAAGAAAAAAGGTTCATTTTTGCAGTTGTTGTAGGCAATGTCTTTTGAGTAAACAGAGATGTTCAACAGGAATAGCTAGGTATTTGTGGAGTTCAGAAGAGAAATACAGGAGATAAACACGTGAAAACCACTAGCATGTAAATAGTACTTAAAGGCATATGACTGAATGACAGCACTCAGGCAGCAGTGGCTCTCAACCAGGTGCCCTCCAGAGCATTTTTAAGTGCATAGGAGCTGCTGCAGCTGTTTGAATGACTGGGAAGCACCACTGGCATTTTAGTAGGTGAGGACAGGGATGTGAAGTATCTTGTACTGAACTTTAACAACTTAGCAATAAAAAAACGATCTTGCATTTGGTACTCAGCCTCACCCAAAATCATAGCAAACAAACAAACAAACAAACAAACAAAGTGCATACGGAATAAATGTAACTGAGCAGAAGTCATCCCAGGAATAAGTTATCCTAATGTTGAGAGAAGGAACCCACAAATAAGCTGTGAATGAAGAGAAGAACTTATGAGCACCAGGGTGGTGCTCAGTTAAGCGTCTGATTCTTGATTTCAGCTCAGGTCATGATCTCACCAGTCTTAAGATGGAGCCTGGCATGAGGCTCCGCACTCAGCAGAGTCTGCTTGAAGATTCGCTCCCTCTGCCCACCCCCCACTGTGATTCATGCATGCTCTTGCTCTCTCAAATAAACCTTTAGAGAGAGAGAGGGAGAGAGGGGAGCCCCTTGTAGGTAAATGTAGAATCACTATGTTGTACACCTGAAATTAATGTACTGTATGTCAACTACACTTCAATGACAGGGAGGGATGGAGGCCCCAAAAACCAACCGAAGAATGTGTTTCAAGAAGGAAAAAGTGATCATCTGTGCCAAATACTTCAGGTGTTTTCTAGTATGTTAACATTAGGACATGTCTAGTAGAGCTTAAATGGGTACTGATATTCTATTTCAATTTCTCTGAAAATTAGATTTGGAACTCCTTAGAATAAGTCACTTCCCTTCTACATACTAGACCACTAAACAGCAATTACAGAGAGCATCCAGTAAGTACTCCTCATCTCTGATAAGCACTAGACATTCAGACGGAAACCATAACACTCATCATTTTAAATTGCTCTATCAGAAAAAAGACTAATTTTTTAAAGGTGAGCTTGAAAAATGAAAAGGGTTGTAAGAATATCTTTTACTGAGTGCTGTCCCAATAATGAAACCACTGTTAAAAAGTAGATGAATAGGGGCGCCTGGGTGGCTCAGTGGGTTAAGCCTATGCCTTCGGCTCAGGTCATGATCCCAGGGTCCTGGGACCGAGCCCTGCATCGGGCTCTCTGCTCAGCAGAGAGCCTGCTTCCTCCTCTCTCTGCCTGCCTCTCTGCCTACTTGTGATCTCTGTCAAGTGAATAAATAAAATCTTAAAAAAAAAAAAAAAAGTAGATGAACATTATTATCTTTTCAGCAGCCCTATGAGAGAAGTATTACTATTATTTCCACTCTGAAACTGAAAACAGTTACAGAGATGGTTAAGTTATTTCGTCATACAACAAGCAGGAGAGCCAAGACTTGAAATCCAGTAGTCTAGATGCACAGCCTGCCCTTCTGAAGTATGAATGAAAATAAGGATTCTTTCTCTAACAGCTTTTAATGCTCTCTCCATTTGAAATGGTCTTTGTTATAAACTATCTACTCTTAACACTTTACTGACTACTGGCTAGAATGCCATCATAAGTCTGCTGATTTATAATAGGTGGTAGCCACTGATCAGAATGAAATAGGCTATTAGTGCATATCCCTTACTTCTCTTTTCTGATAAAACGTTCCAATTTTAATAACAAAAATTTTCTCTTTTGTTAAATGTAAATAGTTGCAAAAAGTTTACATTACTTACTAGAAACATATTAACCTTGTTGACCCTAATACATTAAATACCCAGTACTATAAGCCAGTATAAAAATTGTGCAACAATAAAACTAAAGGAAGACTGTTTACCTTTTCTTTTTTTAAAAGTATTTAACCATTATGTGAAAAGAAAAATTGAAAAGCTAGGTCAAAAAGGTAAGATTATCATTTAACACAAGTTCTGAAAACTGAGCCAAACCTACGATTTGGTAAGCATCCTAAAATTGGGTATACAGAGTAAGTATTTTAGGTTTGCTAGAAGTTTGCTAGGGTGAATTACAAACCTTAGAAACCCAAGACCTTGCAGAAGCTCAATAGGTACTCATTTAGTAAAGTCTATTGCAAAATTTGATCTTGGGGGCACTGTTTATATAAAAGGCTGATTGTGGAAACTTTGACTAATAGTCCCTCACTATCACCAAACAAAAGTGGTAGCACTATCTCATACTAAGACATCAAAGCATCATTAAATAACTTAATCTAAAGTTACACAGAGCTTTCAGATGAACAGTTGTACCATTTTTTGAACAAAAGCAAGTCTTGCTTTTAAAAACATTTAAAGATGGGGAAAACTATTTTAAACTTTGTAGTAATGTTTAACTTAGTCGGTGAAATTTACAGAAATACATTTACAGCAACTCTGTGAAGAACAAAACAGAGCAAAATCACTTAGCTCACTTGTTTTTAAAAACAGCCTCAACTACTTATATTGCCTGTGAAGTTTTAAGTTAGTACGTTAATTCTGAATACCTTTTCTTACAATCCACAAGTGCCTCATAAAGGAGCCTTAAAAGGGTGTGTTTTTTTTCAGTGGTGAGGTTCCAATCAGAAATCCATTTTCTAACCTACAGGATTGACAAAAGGAGGGAATTTAGTGGCATAGCTGAACATAGTTTCATCATTTAAAAGGTAACATTTAGAACATATATATTTGCTATTTTAATTATAATACAGTCTGCACTTTTTATAAGCAGAACAAGTATTCCACATAGTAACTCACTTGATCCAGCTCAGTTGGAATATACTGGATGGCCCCACAAGATGCTGCCACTTTAATGAGGCTGCAATATACTGTATATCTTACAGGAGTATTCTTATCCATCCCATGGAAAAGGTTGCTTAGCCTGGTTAACAAAAAAAATAATAAAAGTGTTTCAGATGTGTAACTATGATGATTAAGTTGAGATTATCTGCTCTCACAACAAACCTGAGACACCATTAATAACTTCACATTACAAGGAGGCAAATGGAGTGCAGAAAGGTTAAATGACCTATCCAAGGTAACACAACCAGTCAGAGCCACAGGTGACAGTCAAGTTCTGTAATTCTTGCTTTTAACCATTAAATGACAGCAACATAAAAAGAGCTTCTTGAAAAACCGAGCCTCTTTCAGTTCTTAACTTACAACTGCAGTCTCAGAGATGGGCGTTCACCCTCCCGAAATTTGACCAGCTTTTCACACAGGCTTTCAATCAGAGCTTCTTGCTTGTCCGGTTCCAGGATCAATAGGAGAGATACCACGCTGTTCATCACACTTTCAACATCTACACATGTATGGATAACACAAGAGTGATACTATCATACTTAATGTGTCTAACTAAATATATATTTCCAGTGCTTTAATACATCAAAGACCATTAAAGTTAATATACTTTAGGAAGATGTAATCTACCTACTACAAAACAGTTTCACCAGAGGAAACTTTTCCTTCAATGGTGGGCATTAGGCTAAAAATATATTATACATGAATTCCATGAAACTAATTCTGTTATACAGCTAACATCCAGAAAACACTGTACATTTTATTAAAGAAAAAGGAAATTATTATCTAAGATTTGGTTTCCAACCTGTAAAACAGAAGACTGATATACATGTCTATATATATGGTTACAATTTTTACTGGCAAGATATTCAATTGTCTGGAAGTTACTCCTTTGGTCAAGCTAAAATGCTTTCCCAAGTGAAGAAAACATTTATATATAAATAGGAAATTACTAAGAAATGAAAGTGTTCAACTTCCTGGCTGGGCCATTGCTTTCTGACTGTAAGTTATTAACTACAAACCAAATTTAATCTCAAACCTTAACTAAGGACCCCCAATTTTCAAAATTTCCCATTTTATGTCAATAAATAGGGCATCAGCCAAATAATTAACTGTCTTTAGATTACTGGAAATTATATCCCATTTGGTATTAATGTAAAACTATGAAAAGGAAAGAAGAGCTTCACTTTTCTTCAGTTCATTCTGAAATCACCAGTATTGAGTGTATGCACTTAACACTCAAAAAACATTAGCTCTTAAAAAAGATGTTTTCTCAAAATAGGCTTACTTCACAGGTATAACAGATTAGAATAACCTGAAAGTATGTGCAAAGATTAAGATTAAAAGACAACAGGGCTTAACAAGTCCAAGACAAATATACTTTACAGGAAAATTTCAAAGTAGATCCTTTCTGATTAATAAGAAACATTACAAAAAAATTAAAAACAAACCTTTATCATCTTCCTTCAGACACACATCACAGGCCTCAATAATTTGAGCTAAATCTACATGAAGTCCACCTTCTGAGTTCTCTTCTGAAATTTCAGCTCCTTTAGATTTCAGATAAGCTCGAAGCTCAGCAGCCTGTTGAATCAAATAAGATTGCCATACACTTCTAAAACTGACAATGCCAAAATTCAAGATACCAAACCATTCTTTTTTTTGGAAAAATAAGAAGTAAATACTATACTTAATGACTTCAAATTACTATGCTGAAGTGCCTCTCTCCTTCCTCAGTCCCCCTCACATACTACAGGAGCCACAGGTTTTCCTCTACAAAACCAAGTGGCTACACAAACCCAGTATGACCCACGTGGATCACCTTCAGAATTTCTCTCCTACCACCTACTGCCGCTGAACTTCCAGTACACACAAAAACTTCTAATATATATCTAAAGTGCTTATGAGGGGGTTGCGTGTGGAGGAGAATTAATCTGACCTGGTAAATTCAACCTGTTTTAAAGAAATGAAATTTTATTATTCTCAACTATACATAATATAGCCAATTTAAAAAGTTAGAGACATTTGCCGTTCACGAAGGTAATCATTTGTTAATAAAATGTTTGAGAACCTATATGAGACAAGCATTCTGGGAAACGCAAAGATAAAAAATGATGCCTTTGACTGTGTTGAATATAATACTTTTCAAATTGGATCTACTTTATGACTATTTCTTTTAGAATGCAAACTACAAATCTGAATCAGAATGCACCCTGGGACCTGTAACTACAATGTCACATCCAGGTATTCAGACATTTTATACTCTAAAACATATATATAATATTCAGGAAGGTGCCCTTTTGAGGGGTTGGTATTTATGGCAGCCAAACATCAATGCAGATGGTATTTAAGATAAAATAAAAACTTAAGCGGGGAGATGAAAGGATACCATTAGTAAATGCACAGGTATCACATTTTCTAGACCCACAAACATGTTTGGCTACCCACAACAGATATGTTAAATTTGTATATCTGATGGCCCTATCCTTTCAGATAACAACACAGTAACTTCACCTATGAGTTGGTATTATAAACTAGATTTCGTGAAACCACCATCACCATATCAAAGAGCATTTTATTGTTTTTATCTGTCATCCTCACTGGCTGCAAGCAGTTGTAGAGTAGGACAAGTAAAGGAAAAGAAAAAATTCTGAACTCCCAATTCCTAGGCTACTCAAACACAAAATCTGACCAAAGTTGAAATTCTGAGGCAATCACATATCTACCTGAAAGGAATGGCTGATATCAAACTGATGTATTACAAAAGTAGCATAACCTAACTAGAAATGAAACTAACTTATCTTTAAAACTAAAATAAGACCATCAACAAGAACTACCTTTATCTACAAATTCTTTCCTATGTTAAAATCAAATACTTTTTTGGGGTAATCCAATAGTCAATTTGTTAGTAACATGATTTCATTAATAATCATATATGCTCCCCCCCCCATTTTCCTTTCCAATGTGCTCAACTCCTTCCCTAGCCTTATCTTCTCCCCTAGGGCCCCCCATCGCCTTCCTTTCTTTCCCTTCTTAGTACTTCAGGACTGAGGATCTGCACTTCTACCATGGGGAGTAAAAATCAACACCTGTAATTCTAAGAGTCACCTTAGAATAGCAATGTTTTCAACTCTATAGAAACCAAATTTCCATGTTAGTGGGGTAGCAAAAAATATAAAACACCTTCACAGAATATAGTTTTCCGTTCTACAAAATAAACTTAGAGAAAATAATTTCGGGTTTAACTCCCATCAACTTTTTAAACTTTTGTTAAACTTTTGTTATGGGAAAAATTAGAAGTATCCGCCGTGCATACCAAAGACCAAGCCCGAAATAAAAAAATTTAAAAACATTACGATGGTTCACCACACGTATGCCTCAAAGCATGAGGGTGAAACTGACGTTCTACTTCAGACTGCAGAACTCTCACTCTCGTACAAGTAAAAATATGAAGTATGGACTCCGTTTAAATTAGGGTCACCTTTGCCTCTGTGATCACAAAATAAAACCAGCTCTACTATAAAATAATTTTTTTCCTAGACTGCCGACGCCGTCTAAAGACTCGCCACCTCCCACTCCGGATGTGGCTGCGTCTGGGAGACGGAAGCAGGCACCATTCCCAGTCAAAAAGTAGTGTCGTCAGAAGTGACACAGACTGGAAGAGTCCCGACGCCAACCAGGAAGCTGGCCTTAAAACCTCGGTCCACGCGTTGGAAACAACGGTCGGCGGGCTACCCCAACTCCAAGCCAGAAATCAGCGCCGCGCATCGTCTCACGGCCGGCCTCCCTCCCTACTGTCTTGTGTGGGAAGTGAGCGGCGGCTCTCAGCCCCGGAGCGGGCTCCGCGGGGCGGCGTGCCGCCCGTCTGGCCCTGGCTCAACCCTTCATACCCCTGAGTCTCCCCCAACCCCGTCCTGGAGGCACTCGCTGCCTGGGAGCACACCTGATCTTCCTCACTGATGTCGATGAACGCCGGGACGCTCATGTTGCAGGCCCGGGTACGGCAGTCGCCCCGCTCACAAAACCACGCCAACCGGAAAGAGAGCCGTAGTCCGCGGGGTGGCCTCACAACCGCTTCCGGGTTACCCTGCGGGGCGGGGCCACCGAGATAGGCAGGGCCAGAGAGCCAATCCCACCGCGTACTGGACAGTGAGCGCGCGCACTTGGGCGGGTCTCTCGGACGCGCTCAGCCGGGAGACGGCCCTGGTATCGCAATTTGCTTCTAGCCTTTAGCATGGTGTCACGTATTTGTCCTTCGCGTGAGTTCACGCCTTACTTCACCTCCTTAATGATATCTTAAGCTAGTTCGGCCAACGAAAGCTGTGCTCAAATAGTTGTTCTTTTGCAGCCACAGCCCCTCTGCCAGCCTGCTCTCGGGCTGCACCGCACGGCACCTCTGCTGTTGCTCACCCCAGCCACAGAGCCTTGGAACTTGGCAGTACGAAGAGCCTTCGGGGTTTTAAGTTATTTGCTGGGCCTGACAATTTTTTTCGGGTTAAAAATTTATCCCACTTTTCAGCGTTTATTGAGGGACCTGCTGGCAGGCAGTGTTCTCTGCGCGGGGGATAACTTAGTTTGCAAAAGAAGCTCCCGCTTGCGGCTTACGTTCCAGCGGGTGCGCAGGACACAAGCATCTCAAAGTAACTAAGAAAGGCAGTCCTGGATGGCGTTTGACAGCTTGGCCTCCAGAGTAGAACTCCTAGGGATGGAATCCCGGCTGTACCATTTGATGGAGTGTGATTTGGGGAAACTGCTTAACATCCGTGTATCAGCTTCTTGGAAAAATAAGAATAATAAAGTGCTTACCTCGGTGCACTTATGAGGATTAAGTAAAATATATACAACGCTTAAAACACGGTGAGCACTGAATGTACTAGCTATTACTAAAGAATTCCTGTATGTAACCTGTTAACTAGCACTACGAAAAAGGTAAAAGCAGAACGGGGAGGAGGAAGGAAAAAAAGAAAAAAATAAAATGAGAGAAAGGGTGGTTTGTGTATAAGTTTGTGTTCATGCCTTTTTAGGTACAGTGATGGAAGGAAACGTTCTATTTATATTACGAACTGAAGAAAATAGGTAAAGTATGAAGTAAGAAACCCCCAATAAAGTATTTAATTCATAAGAACAGCAAGGTAGGGGCAAGCAGGCCTATCGGCTGGATATAAGTAAGAGAAGAGGAAAGAACAAATGAAAATAGCCATAGCAGCCAGATCATGGTCTCCTAGGCCATAACAAGAATTTTGGCTTTGACTTTTAATGAATTGGCAAGGCTCTGACATGTTTTGAGCAGAAGAGTGAGGAGATCAAACTTTACTGTGCAAAGGATCACTCTGGCAGGTGTATTGCAATTTGAGGTAGGTTGGGCTGGGGTAAAAGGAGTGACACCAGTTAGGAAGTTATTACAGAAGATGGAATTAGAGAAGACGGTGGAGTGGTGGTGAGAAACTGAATTCTAGATGTTTTAGTGGTAAAGCTGTTAAGATTTAATGACATCAGATGTGGGGTGTGAGAGAAAGAGAAAGTCAAGGTGACTCCAAAGTTTTGTCCTGAACTCAAGCCAATGCCTTCTAATATTCTGAGGCAAACTTATGGCAATTACAAGCTTGCTTCTTACTTAAAAATGCACAAAAACACAACAAGAAGGCCATGGTACACACCTGAGGTAGTTATTTTTTAGGAAACAAGGGAAAATTAAATTTTTTTAAACGATAGGAGAATCAGTTAGAAAAAGAATTTTACTGCACCCAATTTTACTGCAAATTAAAAACATGAGATACCACTACACACTTACTATAATAGCTAATTAAAAGAAAAAACTGACAATACCAAGTGCTGTAAGGATGTGGAACAACTAGAATTCTAATAAATTGCTGGTAGGAAGGCAGAATGGTAATAGTAATGGTAATAGTAATCTAGACAGACAAACAGATGAAAGGAAAAGAATAAACAGACTCACAATGGTCAACTGACTTTTGTCCAAGATGCAAAGGCAATTTAGTCTTTTAAACAAACAGTGCTGGAATAATTGTCCTTGGCAACTACTACTCTATTTTCTGTCTCTGTGAATTTGTCTATTTTGGATATTTCATATAAATGGAATCCTACAATACATAGCCTTCTGTGTCTGGCTTCTTTTAGCATAATGCTTTCAAAGTTGTAGTGTGTATCAGTCATTCATTCCTTTTTATTGCTTAATAGGATTTCATTGTTATGAATATATCACATTTTATTTATCCATTCATCAGGGGATGCATATTTAGGTTGTTTCCATTTTGTTGGCTATTATGAATAATGCTTCTGTGAACAATCATGCATAAGAATCTGTGTGGACACAGGTTTATATCTCTCTTGGGCAAATAAGTAGGAGTGGAATGTTGGGTTGTATGGTAATTATGTTTAGCTTTTTGAGGAACTAGTTTCCAAAAGACAGCAGCTTTATATGTAATAGCCAAAAATGGGAAACAACCTAAATGTTCCACAACAGCTGAATAAATTTTAAAAAAATTGTTATATATCCATATGATAGAATACTATCCTGCAATTTAAAAAGATAAACTATTGATATATGCAACATGGGTTAATCTCAAAATAATTCTGCTGCATGAAAGAATCCAGATATACTAGAGGATTCCATTTATATAAAATTGTAGATAATACAAACTAACTTAAGTAGCAGCACTGTAGATTGTTATTGCCTGGGTACAGGGGACTAGGCAAGGGGAGGGATAGTTGGGTTACTAAGGGGCATAAAAGGAAGCTTTGGGGGAGGGTTATGGACATGTCCATTATCTTGACTGTGGTGATTGTATCCTGGTTGTAGGCATATATAAGATTTATCAAGTTGTACACTAAAAAATGTATAGTTTGTTGATATCATGATTATATCTCAATATAAAAAATGGTAGGTGAAAGGGGAAAAAAGGAGGGATGGGGAGTACAGAAACATCTGGCTAGACCAAACTTAAAAGGATTCATTCTTGCAGGGAATACCCTTGGTGATGTAGAAACTGAACCTAGGGCAGGGAACTTAACGTGTCCTGTTTACACTGCATTCCTTGCTCCCACCCTCAGTGCCCAGCACCCAACGGGTGGTCCATACATATCTACTGGTCCTGAAAAAATAATCCCTGAGTTCCTCCTCCAAGACACCTTAGCAAAGTCCTAAGAATGCCAACTAAGTTCTAAGAATACAAAAAAGACATGTGCCATTTTATCAAACATTTCTAAGTCATACCCTTTTTACCACTTTTCTTCATTGTATGGTCCTCGGGAAGTAAAAGAACATCCTTTCAAGGGAAGTTCTTGAGAGGGAGATGGTGGAAGGATATGGGCAAAATCATTTTAAACTTTAACCTTTCACTCACTGATTGATTTATACATATTTATCTCTGTTAGGTACTAGATACTGCTTAGGTATGTGGGATACCAGAAAGAGTAAAATTAAAGGGTGCATCTTGAATGGGGATAGGAAGCTTATGTGCCTCAGCTTGAAATCCATTTTTCTAAACTCTCATCCTAATTTTCAAAATAGAGAATTGGGTTCCATTCCTAATAGCCACTGGGAAGGAGAACTACTTTGAAGAGGGTGACAGGGACCAACCTCATGAGAAAAAGTACATGTTGTATATTCCCATGGCTTATAGTCATTTAAAAATGGGTCACCTGGGTGGCCCAGTTGGTTAAATGGCTGACTCTTGATCTCGCTCAGGTCTTGATTAAGGGTCATGGGTCCAAGCCCTCATTTGGGCTCCATGTCCAACACCTACTTTGAAAAAAAGAAAAAAAAGAAAGAAAGAAAAAAGATACCTCCAGTCAAATTGATTTTTAAAGGAATGAAAAAATTTTTAGCTTTATTTTTGCTAAATGAAATAAGTGTTTCCATAGACTTTTTTTCCTTTTTCATATAAGTCTCCTTAACTTAGACCAGTGATGCTTAAATACTTAAATACTCCAAATACTTAAGATAAAGAAATTTGGAGCCAGTTGAAGAAATCTGCAGCCAGTTGAAATTGGAGCTGGCTGGTTTCAACTTCATCCTATGCCTGAAATAAAATACAGGTCACTAGTGTGTTAAAGGCAATAAAATAAGAGTTGTCATTTATACCACCCTGATAACAACCTGTTACTATAATCTTCAGAGTTTCTTAAAAACATACCTAGAAACTTTTAAAAAATGAATTGCCAAGAAGTTCAAGGCTCCAGTCTTCTGCAAGATGATATTCTCCTGGCTGATTTTTTTACCTGAAAAATACTAACAAATATTTATAGTTTTTCTTTATTGTTTAATTTGTCTGCTTTCCCTCTAGTGCTATCTCTTTGCTCTTTCCAATCAAGCATCCTGGAAAACATGGATTTGGTTATATTTTTAATTATTCTATTAGCAAGGGCTATATTAATATACTCACTTGAAATTTTATTATTGGACCAAATCTATAATTTTTCTGTAAGGAGAAAGCTTTGCATATTGATATCTAAAATTTGTCTTTAAGTCTATATCAGGCATCTCAACACTATGAAATTATTCACCTGATAAGGGAAAGCATATTTTTTATGTTAATATAGTACATGTAATTGATTACCTAATAGTAATACAATATTATCAAGGATAACCCATTTGAAATAGGCATCATTTAAATTAATAATCATTATCCTTTTACTGAATTGATGTATACTGACTTCTAGGGTGAGATGTGTTCATTCTTGCATCTCTTCACTTATCAAAGTGTCAGACACAAAGAAAATTCAACAAATAGTTATTAGTGAATGATACTGTAACAGTTACTTAAAATGACATGTAATAGATCTCTGAAAATTGCCTCAAATTTTAATTGTGAATGAAAAATAGATGATTATAACATCTTAGAAAGACAAAAAAGAGTTTTTTAAAAAAAAAGTGTGGCAGAGACTACCACTTGTCAACCTGCTATCTATCTTCCTACTCCTTGGTAGCAAAGCCTTCCCCTTAGCATGGGCGTGGCAAAATACCCTTCTGTGCAACTAAATTTATCAGCTTTATTTTGGAGAGGGATAGTCAGTAAGATGTAAATGGGGATTTGGAGAGTACCTTTCTGGAAAACTCTAAAAAAAAGGAGCAGACTTAGCCTGGAAGCTGATTGATTCTTTTTCCCTTGCCCCTTTCTCCTTCTTGCTAAACTTGATGGTGGGAATTGCAGCAACCAAACTAAGACCAAGATGTGGCCTTAATGGCCAAAGCCATGATGATGGAGAGGAAAGATGGAAGGAGTCCATGTCCCCGATAACATCACGAAGATGCAGTGCCTACTCATGACTGCCTACCTCTGGACTTATCTTACTTAAGAGAAAAATAAATCTTCAACTTGTTTAATCCACCATTACATTGGATTTCTCTTATACTCAGTTGAACCTAATCCTGACTGACACAAAGAGAAAAACCTAAAATCTAAAGTCATACTTTTGGAAAATAAAACGTTTACGGAAGTGTAAATTCACAAATTTTGGTAATGTGTATTTGTGGTGAGCATCTTGGAGTCTCTTTTAGTGCTATTGTGGTGTAACACTGAATTTACAAAGCAACTATCATCTTAGGATCTCAGAGATTTACAGCTAATAATTAAATTTTATGCTAGTGATGCAATGTATGATTATAGTGACTTTATAGATGAAACAGCCTTTTAAGCCAGTTGATTGGTGACTCACCGGAACATATTGCACCTGAGCTGTCGACTGAGCAGTAAAACTAATACAGTGCCTTAAATCTCCAACACTCGGAGCATTAGAAAACATTAATCTTCCCAGTAGTCTTTGTAGTAAGAGGAAATTCATAAGGTTAACTTCTTCACTTCACAGGACATAACCAATCATTGAAACGTTCATAACTCTGTTGAATCTAAGGAAGACACATTCATCATTTATGTTTTTTTTTCATCATTTATGTTTTTTAATGACTTCAGAAAGGCATGTCTATACCAGAAGGGGAAAAATGCATCCGCTAGTCAAGAGGCTTATCAGCTGAAAAGAATGCGAATGCAAGACGAGCTTTTACGAGCAAGTTCTATGTTTTTAGAAAAAAAATCATTATTTTGAGCTCCCACAGGAGCCACACTAAGCACACACTACTTTTTCAAGAAATTGTGTTTAAAGATGAAGCAACAGAGGCTCAGAAGAGTCCGGGAGCTTTGCCACCGGGAAACACAGAGCATGGATTCCTATTCAAGTCTGTCTCCCTTCAAAGCCACTGCTCTTATCTCTTCTTTTTTGACAGGCGGTGATGATTGCATTTTTAAAATAGAATGTAAGAAGTCTTTTCCTGATGTGGAATATGTACTTTTAAATAAACTTTTGTGCTGACGTATAATATGTCCAGAAAAATGCACTGATCATAAGTGCACACTTAAATGAATTATCACAGTGAACACACACATAACCACTATCGAGGTCAGCGAAAGACTATTCATTAGCTCCTGGTAAATGCAAATCAAACCAACATGACACACCCTGTACATCTGCTGGAATGGCTGTGATAAAAAAGACAGTAACAAGTATTCATGAGCATGTAGAGAATTTGGAGCCCTCATACACTGAGACGAGAATGTAAAGTAGTGCAGCCACTTTGGAAAACATACAGTTATGTGACCCACCAATTCCACTCCAGGGTATACATCCAGAGAATTGAAAACATACAAAAACATATCCACAAGTGTTCATAGCAGCATTATCCATAATAGCCAAAAACATTCATAGTAGCCAAATGACCATCAGCTGATGAACGGATAAACCAAATGTGGAACATGCACACAATGGAACTTTATTCGGCAGTAAAAAGGAATGGAGGACTGATACATGCTCCAACACAAATGAACGTGGAAAATCCTATGTTAAGTGAAAAAAGCCAGAAACCAGAAACAGAACATAATGTACAATTCCATGGTGGGGGTAAGGGGGGGGATGGGGTCTGATAACTAAATGGTGAGAGGTTTCTTTGTGGGGTGATGGAAGTGTTCCCCAAATCACCGCGGTACTAGCTACATGACACTGCGAATCTATATACTAAAATTCATTGAAATACAGACTTGAAATGGGTGCATTGTATGGTATATGAATTATATCAACAGAGTTGTTTTTTAACAGGAAATAAAGAATGCACAGGTGAGGGAGAGGTAGGACAAAATAGCATCTTCATTACTAACAGAGGTAGGTCATGGTTTTTGACCTCTTAATATGCTGATAAACCTCAACTCCAGAATTGGGCAGATTTACCTACGTGGCCACAGGCGAGGCTGGATGGGGAGGCCTCGGACGTGGGAAGACTTACACCACAGAGGAGCACTGAACTTATGGTCTCCGTGGCTAGCTTGCCCAAGAGGAAAAAGAGGCAGTTACAGACTGGGTCCCCACTATGCAGGCTCGTGCAGAACGATACCTTGTTTCCCAGCACAAGGCTGCATACCATGGGAGGCCCGCTCCCCCATGGAAAATGGTGGATGTGAAATGAGCCTTATTGTTCTTCCCACACGCACTGATCCGAGCAATCACTCCCCTTCCCACTGGACAGAGGCACAGAAAGGTAGGCGGACACCAGAGGGACACTTCGTAGAGCTCTCTTCACTTGGAAGGAAACATTGGGCATAGGGAGGGACCATATCCCCCAATTCTGAACAGCTTTTCTTTTTTAGATTTTATTTGTCAGAGAGAGAGAGAGAGAGAGAGAGAGCACAAGCAGAGGGAGAAGCAGGCTTCCTGCTGAGCAAGGAGCCTGATGTAAGACTCGATCCCAGAACCCTGGGATCATGACCTGAGCCCACGGTAGATGCTTAATCAACTGAGCCACCCAGGTGTTCCCTGAACAGCTTTTCTATTGTTTTTATTTGTGTTTCCCTTCAGATCCTCATCATTTCTTGTTTAGATGGGCCCAGATGTATGTCTGATGTGCCCGTCCCAGGAAAGAAACCTCAAACTTAGGAAGCCCAAATACTTTATAAGGGACTGTAAGCATGCTTGACCTTTGTTGTGGAGGAAAACACTACTGTAATCTTCCATGGTAGTGTCTTCTACATAAACACACTTTAAAATATAGTTGGAAACTAAAGGCTCTATCAGTGCTTCAACATCTCAGACACATACAGATGCAAGAAGCCCAAGGAAAATTGTCTCACAACAGTCTATCACCAAAGAAACTCCAGATTTTTCTGGAAACAGCCACTAATTGTTCAATCCATAAGGCCACCCCGGACCCTAAACTCATACCTATGAGGTAGAGTGGGCTATGAAGTACTCTGAGGCCACCAGGAAAGCATCCTTCCCAAAGTGCTTCTCATAGGATGCCATGGAGGATAATGGACTCAGAGGACTTCTCCAGAAGGCAGAAGCTCTCAGACAGGCTAACCAAGATCTTATACCACCACCACGGCAAGAAGTCCTCAACCCCGCTACGTTTGAGGGTTGCTCTGACTGCCATGTTTCCCATTCTCCTCTTTCCTGAGCTGCAGTTGTTATGGAAATCCTGACCTTTCTCTGCTGCACATTTAGTGCACTGGAGGGCGTCACCGTGTCTTTGTGTAAAGGTCACTGGGCCGTGAGGAGACACATCTGGAGCCACACACCATCCCGGGCTAAGATTCTGAACTGCATGCAGTACATGGAGAAACACTTTTTTTTTTCCTTATAGATAATCTCCCTTTTGGGCAGAGGTAGCATGTGTAGCTGCCTGAGAGATATTTGCATTATGTTCCTTTGGAGAATTTTAGTGTGATTGCTCACGTGTACTTATTAAGTACAGAATGAAGACGTATCGATATTACACAGCTAAGAAGGAGGTTGTAGTGGGTTGTCTCATATTTTTTTGGCTACTTATCACTTTTTGGACATCCTTGTTGTGATTCCCAGCCTTCTGATGGCTATGTCCCCTGAGGGGGAATTCAGGAAACAAATTCCCCAACATCTGACCTTAGGCTGCATCAGTTAGACCCACTTGAATCTGCTGTTTGTGAATTGGCAACTTAAAGGAGAAAACTCGATGCGTAACCTGCCTGGCAAAGGTGGCAGCAGAGGCTTCTGGCTTTCAGGGGCTACAGTGCCGGTGGCCTGTCCTCACAGGTCCCCTGGGGCAGCAGCGGCGGTTCTAGCTTCTGTAGGCCAGGTGGGCTACGCAGTTTCGGGTGTTTTTTTTTTTTTTTAAGATTTTATTTATTTATCAGAGAGAGAGAGGGGGAGAGAGCGAGCACAGGCAGACAGAATGGCAGGCAGAGGCAGAGGGAGAAGCAGGCTCCCTGCTGAGCAAGGAGCCCAATGCGGGACTCCATCCGAGGACGCTGGGATCATGACCTGAGCCGAAGGCAGCTGCCCAACCAACTGAGCCACCCAGGCGTCCCTTGGGTGTTGTTTTAAGAGCAGCCTCAAGCTTACTTATCCAGCTCACCCAACATTTCTGTAAGCTGCCCCAGATAGTCCTTTTATTTCTTTTTACCATTTTATTGAAACAGAATACGCATACAGAAAAGCACACATATTTGGCGGCATAGCAGGGGTGCGGTCTTGGGAGGGGTCCATTCCCGGGTACAAACAACAAGGAAGTAAGTTGCCTGTGGATCATTTAAAAACAGTAACAAAGCTGATCCTGCTTTTTACTACATCCTGCACAATTCCTTCTAAATAATGTGAAGGATAGGGCGCAGGGGTGGCTCAGATGGTTAAGTGTCCGTCTTCAGCTCGGTCACCATCTCCGGGTCCTGGCGTCGAGCCCCACATTGGGCTCTCTGCTCAGCGGGGAGCCTGCTTCACCCTCTCCCTCTGGCTCCGCCTGTCCCCCTGCTTGTGCCCTCTCTGTCTCTCTCTCTCTCAAAAGAATAAATAAATTTTTAAAAATAAACATATAAATAAAATAATGTGAAGGACAAAATAGTCCTCCATGAAAAAAAAAGGTTAAGTTCTAAATAATCAGTGCAGTTACTACTGAACTAAATATATATAAATATTTTATATATTTTTAACATATGCTTATATATATATTAACCTGTGGAATCTGATGCTCGTACATACTTGTAATTATATTAATTTATATGTAAATACATTAATAAATCATTCTGATGCAATATATATATTTATAAAGCATATTAAATAAATATATATCATATATATGAGAATCAAATTGGCACACTTTTCTTACTTTTTTTAAAAGATTTTATTTATTTTATTTGACAGGCAGAGATTACAAGTTGGCAGAGAGGCAGGCAGAAAGAGAAAGGAGGAAGCAGGCTCCCTGCTGAGCAGAGAGCCGATGTGGGGCTCTATCCCAGGTCCCTGGGATCATGACCTGAGCCAAAGGCAGAGGCTTTAACCCACTGAGCCACCCAGGTGCCCCAACTTTTCTTATTTTTTAATAAGCACTATATTCTATAAGGAATTTAATTTGGAGGACGTCCAATTATATAGCTGGGCCCTGACACATGTGGGCTCAGCTACATGTGGACATCTCAAGAGTAACCCTTGAAGGTCTGAAATCTTTCGAGCTGCCTTTCCACACAGTTGTGTTTCTGACACATGTGGTCCTACGTATTCCATGTTTAAGGGGTTCAAAATAAACAACTGACATTGTGGTGAAGGTAAAGACAAAGAAACAGAGCTTAAATTACTTCAATTCTGTCAATCTATGACTATAAGTTTTATAATGTATTCGAAATTTGAACAGTGAAACCCAGGGTACTGCAAGATACTTTCATAAACATATTTACTTTCCAAATTTTACTTTATACATAATATACGTTATTGCATTTGAATAACATCTGCAACAGTGAATTAAAAAAAAAGTTTGTTAATTATTAATAGAATTCTGTTATCAATTTCCAACATGTGTGAGTGTGTGTAGGGGGTGGTTTCCCTAGATCGGCAAGCGATTCCTATTCCTGGACACCACCACCTACCCAGAGACAGCATCAGATTCCACAGGTTAAGAATTCAGTCCCATAGGACGGCCCTCCGCCTCCATCCTCCACTTCAGATACCAATTCCAGGTGGAGGGGACTTGTCACCTGTACTTCTGCCCAACTGGCCATAGAGTAGTGTTTTCAGTGACTGCCTCCTCAGGTCTGATTAATTTGCTACAGCAGCTCACAGAACTCAGAGAAACATTTCACTTACCAGATCCCTGGTTAAGTATAAAAGGATGTGTCTCAAGAGCAGCCAGATGAAGAGATGTGTAGGACAAGGTAGGGGGAAAGGGCACGGGGCTTCCATGCTCAGGGCACCACACTCCCCAGCACCACCACGCGTTCACCAACCTGGAAGCTCTCTGAACACAGTCCCCTTGGGTTTTTATGGTGGCTTCATTACAAAGGCATGATTGATTTCACCATTGGCCATTGGTGCAATCTTTAGCCCCACTCCCCTCTCAGGAGAGGAGAGGGTCGGGGCACAGGAAGTTTCAATCTTTTAATCATTTGGTTGGTTCTCCAAGAAGCCAGCCCCTAGCCAGCAGGTTACCTCATTAACATAACAGGAGACACCTTTATCCTTCTGAGCACAGGAAATTCCAAGAGTTTTGGGAGCTCTCTACCAGAAAGGGCAATGATGACCTAAACATTTATTTCTTCCTCCCTCCCTCCCTCCCTCCCTCCCTTCCTTCCTTCCTTCCTTCCTTTTTTTCTTTCCTTCTAAAGGTTTTATTTATTTATTTGACTGGCAGAGATCACAAGTAGGCAGAGAGAGAAGGGAAGAAGCCTCCCCAAGGAGCAGAGACCCTGATGCAGGCTCGATCTCAGGACGCCGAGATCATGACCTGAGGTGAAGGCAGAGGCTTAACCCGCTGAGCCACCCAGCGGGATGGCTGGGAATGAGTCATCCCCTAAACATTTATTTCTTATTATGATTCACAATACCACACAAATTAAAACCTTCTATATAATGTGTATGCATGTATACACCCATATACCTATACACAAACACACACCCGCATGTAAAATTTAACTTAAAAAGATTTCACAGTCTGTTTCTTTTATTTTTTTTATTTTTTTTAAAAGATTTTATTTATTTATTTGACAGAGATCACAAGCAGGCAGAGAGGCAGGCAGAGAGAGAGGAGGAAGCAGGCCCCCCGCTGAGCAGAGAGCCTGATGCGGGGCTCGATCCCAGGACTCTGAGATTATGACCTGAGCCGAAGGCAGCGGCTTAACCCACTGAGCCACCCAGGCGCCCCAGTCTGTTTCTTTTATAACTATTATTATTTTAGTTTTATTTCATGGCTATTATTGAAAATTATTTTGTCATGCAGAGGAGGAAGGTGTTTAAAAATAAGTGTACTGGGTGGTGGGGTCTCTGAGTGGTTCAGTCAATCGAGCTTCCCCTCTTGGTTTCACCTTAGGCCATGGTCTCAGGGTTGTAGGATCGAGCCCCACATCAGGCTCTGTGCTCAGTGTGGGCAGAGACTGCTAGAGATTCTCTCTCTCCCTCTGCCTCTGCCTGTGCCCACCCCTCTCCGCTTGTACTCTATAAATAAATATATTATTTTTCTTACTTAAAACATACACCTAAATACACCAGGGACATCCCTGCACATATCATAAATGTACAGCCCAATAAAGCATCACAAACTGAACATACTGATGTATCCAGGACCAGATAAAGAGATTATGTTTTGAGAACCTCAAAACAGCCTCCAGTCACAATATTCCTTCCCAAGGGTAACCACTGTTCTGATGTCCGACAGTATGGATTTGTTTTTGCCTGTTTTTGTGTTACATACAAATGGAATCACACAGTGTGTACTCTTTGGTTTCTGGCTTTTCCCCCTCAACATTGTGTTTGTAAGATTTATCCATATTGCTGCATGTGGTTGTAGATCATTCATTCTCATTATATATAGTATTCTGCTGTGTAAATATATTACACTGTAGTATCCTTCCTAGTGTGAATGGATATTTGATTATTTCCATCTTTCAGTAGGTTCAATAACTCTGTGGATATGCTAGTATGTGTCTTTTGAGGAACCTAAGTACACATTTCAGTTAGGTATACAACGAGGGAAGAGGTCGTTGGAATGCAAAGCATATATATGTTTGCCAAACAATTTTCGAAAGTGGCTTTACTGTGTTAAATATCTTTTTCAAAAAAAAAATGTATTTTCTCGAGACACCTGGGTGGCTCAGTCAAGTGGTTGCCTTTGGCTCAGTTCAGGATCCCAGGGTCCCAGAATAGAGCCCCCACATCAGGCTCACAGCTCAGTGGGAAGCCTGCTTCTTCCTCTCCCTCTTCTCCTGCTTGTGCTCTCTTGAGCTTTATCGAATAAATAAATACAATCTTTAAGGGGGGAAAAAAAAGTAAATCTGATTGTCCTCTGTTTATAACCTTTGAATGTCTCTCATTGTAACCTATACAATAAGAATGAATTATTTACATATAATAGCAGTCCTCAAACTTTATTTTACATAGGCATCGCCTTAGTCTTTCCAACCTCACCCATCATTCTTTTTGAGATTCTGAATCCTAAGAGCCCAGGGATTTGCATTTTAATGAGAAAGCTCTAGAAAAGTCTGAGTCAGGTGCTCCTCAGATCACAGTTTGAGAAACACTGGCCTATCGAATGAAATCCCAGCTCCTTACGGTGGCATATAGTCATATGCCCCACTTCCTACACACATTCACAGGCACACACAGGCCATGTTCAGACATTTTGAACTATTTGTACTTCCTTGAATTTGCCAGCCTGTTTCACATTGTCAAGCCTTTGCTTAGTGCTTTCCCATTTACACTGAATGCCCATTGTCCAATGTCCACTGAAGAACACACATTAACATTCAAGACTGATCAAGCATCATCTCTTTTAGGAAACTTCGTACACCAATTTCCCCACTGTGCTCTCTCTCTCTAGAAAAATAAAGCGCTCTTTTCTTTGTCTGCCCTCTATATCCCATGCAAACTTCCATATGATCTCTACATTTTATTATGTGTATATGTCTGCCGATCCCTACCAGTCTGTGAGCCTCGGAAAAGCCACGGCCCTATGTTATTAGTCTTTGTAGCAAAAGGCCTATCACAATGCTTGACATTCATTGGATGGTTTAAAACAGTGAGCTACTCAAACAATAAAAAATATTACTCTCCTGAAATTAAGCCAACTACCACAACTCATCTAGATATACTCTAGCTACAAAAATTCTTTTCAGACTCTGAAAGAGAAAAAGAAAAGGCTTAATAAGGAAAAACATATGAAATTCCTGCTGATCCAGAAGCCCCATGAATGAGCAGGATTAATATTTCAAGGTATGTACTCTAGAATTTTCTTCTAGAGTCTCAAGAGATCAAGGTGAAATGCCTAGACTCTGGACTGTTTTCCTCTCTAAACTATTGACATCAGAATTAATAATGTCTAGCAATTTTTCAATTCAGAAAAGGGGTGGGCTTTTTTTGTTTTGTTTTGTTTTTGTTTTAATTTATGACAGAGAGATAGCATAGCAAGAGAGGGAACACAAGCACAGGGGAGCTGGAGAGGGAGAAGCAGGAGCCCGATATGAGGCTCGATCCCAGGACACTGGGATCATGACCTAAGCTGAAGGCAGATCCCAGGACACTGGGATCATGACCTAAGCTGAAGGCAGACACTTAAGGACTAAGCCACCCAGGCACCCCGAAAAGAGGTGTTCTGGAACATTGTTGTTTGGGAGGTATAAACAACCCAGTTGCATTTGATTCTGAGGCAAAGACTTGGTTATATTCGAGAGCTCTCTGTCTCTCCTACAGTTATTAGTTCTCTGACCTTCTATCTTACCCCCGTATGCATCCAGAGACCAAGCTATAAAAAGTGACTTGTAATTTCTCAAATGCAAAGATTCTCCCCACCTCCTTCTGAACTTGGTGAACTTGCTGAACTTGCGTGTGGCTGTCAAGGCTCTCTTTCTGTATCACCCACTGGATGGAGCCTAAGCCTTTCCTGTCTGTGGCTTTCATCTACACCTGCCAGGCTCCTGCCTCATTGGCTGCCCCTTATCTGTGTTCTCATCTCACTCCTGCCCCCCCAACCCCACCACTTACCACCATCACTGCACTCCCTGCTCTGTGCACCAGAATGCTGGAGTTCCCTTTCTCCTAGCCCAAGGAATGTGTTTCAACTCTGTAGCCTCAGTGTCAGAACTGTGGTCCCTTAATTAATGCTTTCTGAATCTCCCACACACTTATGTGTCAGATTCTGTCCTGGGTGCTTGGGGTACAGGAAGGTGAAGAAAATCAGCAAAGCTCCCTGCCCTAGAGGAGAGGACATTCTAGCAGAGGGAGACAGATAGGAAGCCTTAAAGAATAAGCAAATCACATAGTATGTCAGAAGGTAACAAGTTCTGTGGGGATAAAAAGACAAAAATAGAGCAGGGTAAAGGGGAGCAACCAGGTACGGGCTAGTGGCTTGTAAAGCGTGGCCAGTTTGCTCAACAGAAAGGAAGTCAGAAGCAAGATTATAAAGGAGCTTTCATGTGACTTACATGTGGGGGGCCAAATAGGGATTTCAGGGGGTAACAAAAGGTTTAAACCCAAAAGGGCATTCCAAGGAGCAGAAGCCACGGATCCAAAGGCATGCAGGCTTGAGTGCTAATGATGTGAGAGTGTGTGGGGGGCAGCTGTGGGTGGCTGGGGAGTGTGAGGTGCCCAGCCAAGTAGTGGAAGATGAAGCTGGTAAGGAGCATGGGGCCAGGATGTGAAGGGACTTGCGTGCCCCACTAAGGAGTTTGCACTTTACCCCCTAGACAGCCGGGGTCCTGTTGATGATTTTATGCAGGGGAATGTCATGTTTATATTTATTTTTAAAAAGATAATTCTGGCAGATGTACTGGAGTGGTGAGAGTCTGGGCAAGTCACTTAACCTCCCTCTTCCTCTGTTTTACCATCTATCAAATGAGATGGGCCATATCTGCTCTACTTACCTCCTAGGATTTGGGTGAGAAATAGATAAGATACATGGAAACCCTTTGGAAAGTGTATGGTACTGGAAAAAGACAAGCATGTGCTGTTGTTATTTCAGCTGTTCTGTGTTTGGAAATGCGGTTTTAGAGAAGCCCAAAGAATCAAGGAGCAATGCAGAGGGATGACCCCACTTCTGTTTCCCTAAAAGAATTAAATCGAATAACGCTCTGATTTGTTGACTGGCTATTTCAGCACGCCACTACAAAGAGCTAAGGGGGTTTACAGAATATAAAGAAAACCATCCGTGGAGAGCATAGAGTCTACCTGGAGAGGCACAATCCTTCTAGGAAGTGAAAACAAGTACATGAAAATATGATCCAATCCAAAAGGAAAATGCTGGAAGGGGGCAGAGATTGAAGGAGTGGGGACTCCCTACAAGAAAAGACACTCATGAAATTTGTCCTAATGGAGATGATGATTTGCTAATAACAGCACATCTGTCATTCCACTCCCTCTTATGAGGCAGAATGGGTAAGATTCCAGGGAAATATTTCACCAGGTAGAAAATTTTATTTCATATCTGGTGGCAACATGAAATCTATTCTTCTAAAAGTAATGCTAATAAATTATGACATTTTGAAATTTTCAAAATTATGAGTTACTTGGGAACCAACATGAAAAAGCCTCATTGCAGAAATATCTTGGGTTGGTCTCACACGTGCTGTTCTCTTTTCAGGTATTTGTTGGGTAAAAACAGATTGTAGGTATATTAAATTATTTCTTTAGGTTCCTTCTTGAATGCAAGTTTGAGTTGGTTTCACCCATTTTGAATGCTATCTTCCTATCTCCAGCTAGCCCCCATTGTTCTGTAAATACATAGCATTTAACATTTTTATGTCCAAAAAAATAAAATGAAATTTAAAAAATAAAATTTGTGTATCCATCTGTACTTTCTTTTGTAGATTACAATGACAAGTTGTGTATCTTTGTAATACTGGCAGAACCCTCAGTGTTTGGGAAAGATTGAGAAAGGATGACATAATAAATAGTTTAATAAGGGATACATTACCTTTTCCTTGGCCTCTGTAGAAATATTATTTCATTTATTAACCATGTCCTAAACTGGAAAATTATCCTGTTACTCAAGATTTTTAGTTAGGAATTATATAACCTTTGAAATATTATTTTGATAAAGCAAGCTTTCAAATGAAATGAAGTGCTTAGTCTCTGTATTCTTAGTATGCACTTAGTATGTGCTTAGCACATGGTCATCACTTCCTGAAACCAATGATCTAATTAAGGAGAAGAGATTTATACATAAGAAACAATTAGCAAAAATACAGTATCAAATGTACAAAATTATGAGCCATAAACTAAAAGAGCTCTGGGAGTGAATTAGCTTGGCTAGAAACAATTTTTCAGTTTCAATGTCAATGTGTCAATACTGGTAATTAGTAATTACCAATTGCCAATGTCAATTACCACAAACTGTTAAGTGAATATAAGTATGACATGTTCTCCTTGCCAAGGGCATGGTATGAAGGCAAGAGCATGGCTTTGGTGTCCAGCCGACCTGGGTCCTAATCTAGGCTCTCATGCCTTTCAGTGTTGTATGACCGTGGGCAATTACTTAACCCTATCTATGAAATGCAGCTATGGACAGCAGCAATTAAGACTCTCGTAAATGAATAACATCAATTCCTAGAAAGAAGATTAACATGCCAACATCCCTGTATTCGGTTCTACTTCTTACCACCTACCCTACAAAGGATTTTTAGCCGTCATGGGGTATTTTCCTGAGAGCCCTCAGAAATAGGGAAAAGGCTGTCATTTTCCTGCTGAAAGGTAGGATTCTATCCTTGGATGATGAGCGGGTGTAGAGGGGAATATGATGAGGGGATAGGGTGGGATGAATTATGAAGAAGCATGAAATGGCAGAGTTAAGAGGGCTTGAGGAGAAAGTAGGAAGAAGCCACTGTTCGGTATTGAGCAGGAGAGAGAGTCCAGATAAAAGTGACATACCATGGAGTTGGTGGGGACAAAAGAAATGAAAAGGAAAAAACAGAAATGAGACATTAAAAATACCATCTCATCCTCTTATGCCAAATGTAATACATACATTGTAGCAAGTAGGGAAGTATACAAACATAAAGAAGAAAATAATTACCATAAGTCCTTCCCCCTGAGTGACTCATTGCTTATGTTTTGCCATATTTCTTCTAAGTCCCTCCACATGCATTACCCTAATATTTATTTGGGGAGAATATTGAAATAAGGACGATTTAAAGCTTACAGGTCATCTCTTCTGGGACGCCTTCTTGGATTTCCATGGCAGGTTCATCCTCTGTGCTTACAATATTTTATACAGATGCAGAATTCTTCTTTAAGCAAAGATTGTTTGTGTATTTGTAAGGAAAGCAACTTAGAATGTTCCTTTTGGTTTGGGATAGAGCAGTTCAGGGTGAGTTGCTGCATTACTTCGCAGAACATTGTGTAAAAGACAGTCTTGCTGTGAGCAGAGAGAATTTCTATAGAAATTATTATTTAAACAAGGCTTTCACTTGCTGGGGCTAAGGGACAGATGTTGGGGTGCTTGACTTGGGCAGAGGCTGAGGACAGGCTGTAAAGTTTTAAGAGCAGGCTTCTGCAACGCAATGGTGGGCTGAGGGCTAAGCGGAGAGATGACTATAGGTGGCTTCCTGGAAATGGGCATCATTAACGGACCCTAGGTCTAGCAGTGTTCCCATAAACACTAGGCTATTTATTAGCTGTGCTTTGTGGAATTAAGGGAAGCAATTGTGACTATTGGAAGTGCTATGGAAGGTTGGCAAAAGAGGAGTCTGAACCACCAATAAGACACTTAAGCAAATAAGGTCCTTATTATACCAGGTACTATGCTGAGACCTCTATAGACATGAACTCCTTTAATCCTTGCAACAGCCTTATTACGCCCTGCTTATGAATGAGCACACAGGGCACAGAGGAATGTCACACCTCTAAAACATCTGGGAAGGAGTGAAGCCAGGACTCAAGCCCAGGCAGTTTGGCAGCTAAGTCTCTGCTCTTAACCATTGAACTCTAATGTCTCTTGGACCATGCCATCTACAGTCACAGAAGATACTGGTTCAGACGAGGTCCACTGGGAATTGAAGGGAAAGACGACACACAAAAACTGGAGAACTGAAGACTTCCATCAGCGCATTGACAAGATATGTTCATTCATGTTCATTCTTTCCCATCCACTGGACTGATCTCCTCTAGGACAGGACTGTGCCACATTTCCCTGTATCCTCAGTGCCAAGCATGATGCCTTGCCCATAGCAGCCACTTAAAAAGAAGCACCCAAAAGAGGACATGGGACACATTGGTGATGACTCCAAGGTGTTGAGTCTGGTTTATAGAGAATTGTGTAGTTCTGGAGAGATAGCTAACTCTTTAGTTGGGTGGTCCTTACAGACAAATAACCGTCTATTATTTTTTTAAATGTGTTTATCTCTCAGCCTTTCTTGCCAAAAAAGTCTGCCTTAGGAGATGGGGTGAAGTCTGCTTGTAATTCTCTCTGCAGTGGCAAAATGCATTGGGGTAGAAAGCAATCTGAGATTTACAGCCTTGAATTTTATCAAGACATTTGAGAACAGGTAATAAGACCAATCTATGAACTTGGTAGGATTTATAGCATGTTTCAATCTTGTGTCTAGCTTTGATATATAACAAAACACAGTGGGACAGTCAAGAAAAATTCATGTAGGATGTAAGGTGCATAGAAGAGCTAGCTAGTGCGCCAGTGCCTGAACTTGGAACTTATGTTTCCTACTAACAAGTCCATGGGGAGTTTTGGACTATTAAGGAAGGGCTAAAGACATTTAACTGTGTTTAATTTAAAAAAAAAAATACCCTAAATAATCTGGTTTAGTATTACTGCTATTGATATTGTGAGGTTAAAGCCAAAATAAAAAGCAAGATTTTACCGCAAAACCAAAAGGCAATTGTGAAAAGAATCCAAAACCACACAAAAGTGGAGAGAAGAGTATAATGAATTCTTATGCACCCACCATTCAGTTTCAACAATTGTTAATTTGTGGCCAATCTTGTTTCACCCGTTGATCCTCACTCCACTGCGGATTATTTTGAAGCAAATCCCATTTGTCATTTCGTTAAAAATATGTCAGTACACAGCTCTAAATGAGAACTTCTTTTTTAAACAGATCACACCTAAAATATTAATCCTTATTCTTTAACATCATCGAATATCCAGTCAGAGTTCAAGCTTCCCTTACTATTGTTTGATTTTTCTGACTTGCTTGACTAAAGATGCAACTAGATTGTATGCCTTGCGATTGACAGACATGGCAATTTATTTATAAACTTAATTTACAGGTTTCCAAGCCACCTTTCTCGTCTTGCGATTTTGGTTTTATAGAGTACCTCACATGTAGATTTTACAAATTGCATTTAACCCAGTATTTTTTTTTTTTTTTTTTTAGTATATTTTGATAGAGAGAGATCCCAAGTAGGCAGAGAGGCAGGCAGAGAGAGAG
This sequence comes from Mustela erminea, assembly GCF_009829155.1. NCBI lineage: Eukaryota > Metazoa > Chordata > Mammalia > Carnivora > Mustelidae > Mustela > Mustela erminea. The sequence goes on along the minus strand of NC_045622.1, from coordinate 84,469,558 downwards.
AGGGAAGCAGGCTCCCCGCTGAGCAGAGAGCCCGATGTGGAGCTCTATCCCAGGACCCTGAGACCGTGACCTGAGCTGAAGGCAGAGGCTTTAACCCACTGAGCCACCCAGGTGCCCCTAACCCAGTATTGTTTAACGTGTCTCTTTTGTCTTCCCATTTCCTGTGAATTGGTTATTAGATCCAGAGTTTTGATTAGACTTATTTTGGAAGAAGGTTTTATAAGTAGTGATTTTTGAGTGTGTTCTGTCAGCAGGCATTTATACTCGGTTATTTCTTTTTTGTGATATTAGCAACCGTGGATCATCATTATATAGATCTGTTAATTCACTGGGGTTGCACGATTCACTAGTTCATTAGGGGCTACCTTGATTTTCCTAATTCTAGAATTCCTTCATTATTTATCAGCTGAAATAATCCTATAAAGAGAAACTTTCTCGGTTCAACTCTTTGATTATCCTAAGATATAGCCCATATAAGAGAAGCAGGACGAATGCTTGATTCTTGCCTTTAATTGACCAGATTTTAACGTAGTAAGTTGATTCCCTAGCATCCTCCAAAGATAACAAGGGAGATACTTTTTAAATATCAGTTAAAACTCATGGATTTATATGTATTCATTACATATCAATCCATTGTGATTATTGGCCAGTGATAGCTTTGGCAAATTGTCCCTTGACTCCTTTTAAGAGACTTCAGGAGTCTTTTCCAGCTTTTCTCTGAAATGTTTCAGGCTCATCTAGTAGATTTCCTCCCCTACTCCTGGCATCAACTATTTATACAAGGAGCTCTGAGTCTTCTTGCGGCAAAATGGCTTTAGAAGCCATAATCTGAGACCTATGGAAAATAGGACTTCTTTGAATTAAAAAACAAACAAACAAAAAACCCCAAAAAACAAAACCCAAAAAACTTCGTAGATCCAAATATCAAAAACTATGGATATTGGGGCTCCCGGGTGGCTCAGTGGGTTAAAGCCTCTGTCTTCGGCTCAGGTCATGATCTCAGGGTCCTGGGATCGAATTCCGCATCCAGCTCTCTGCTCAGCGGACAGCCTGCTCCCACCTCTCTCTCTCTGCCTGCCTCTCTGCCTACTTGTGATCTCTGTCAAATAAATAAATAAAATCTTTAAAAAAACCCCAAAACAAAAAACTATGGACATTTAGAGAACCACCCGTTTAAAGCAGCTCACAAGATTCCTGAAGATTTTCCCCCTGAAAGTGTTACTAGTTTGATAAAGCACTGTATTCTTTGAATGTCTAAATTTAAAAAAGAAAACATACAGTCTAGAAGCAAATAATAACAATATCACTGACTAACAGTTGGAGGCTATGGTAGGCTGAAAGCCTGTGCTCCCCAAAATATGCCCAAATCCTCATCCCTGGAACCTGTGCATATTACCTTGTATGACAAAAGAAACTTTGTTGCTCTTATGATGAAAGATCTTGAGATGGGGAGACTATCCCAGATTATCCAGATAGGCCCTAAATATAATCCCAAGTGTCCCCAAAGTGGGAGACCAAGGGAAATTAGACTACAGAAGAGAAGAAGGTGATATGACTACCCAAGTGACATGGGAGGGATGTGGCAATAAGGCAAAGAAAACCAGCAGCCCCCAGAAGATGGAAAAGGGAAATGATAGATTCTGGAGCCTCCAGAAAGAACGGGACTGGCTGCTGCTGATTTTTAGCTCCAAAGGATTTAGTCTGGATTTTTATCTTTCAGAATTATAAAAGAAAATATTTGCTGTGTCTTAAGCCACCGAATTTGTGGTAATTTGTTAGAGTGACTGTAGGAAACACAGAAACTCATCCTAAAACGAGAGATAGGAACTAGGGCCATGTAACTCGAAGTGTAACAATAAATCAGAAAAGTTGCAAGCCTCCGAAGGCTTCTTGGAATTGTTAAGCTTCACCTTCCCTGTCCGTTTCAGCAACTCAGACTTCGTCTGGAGCTGCTCTGGAGAGAAGGTGTTTGGAGGCTCCTTGGGCAGGAGGTCTGAATGCGGCTACCCACAGCCAGGTTTAAGGAACATGCAGAACTCACAGGAGCAATGAGGTGCTGCGCGATGGGATTTGGTCAACTGGTGGCGTTCCTTGGAGGTAGGAAGAGCCAAGGCTTGCAGAAGCACCGTTCTTATAATAACAGTGACTGTTAGCAAGTAATAAAAGAGCTTTTCATCACCCATCAGCAGAGGAATAATTCAAAACATATTTTTGTGAGGAAAGAAGAGGTAATGGGATTGTGCAGTAGTGGGAACTAAGGAGCTGAAACTATTGCTTTTTTTAATAGGGGTTCAGAGGCTGCTGCTGCTTGTGTGTTTTACACGAGACAGTGGGAATCGCCCTGCTGACCAAACGCTTCGTAAACTCTTCCCCCTGACTTATGGTTCCTGGGATGGACACTGGCGGCATTTTGCTTCATGCTTCAAAAGTTTAAATAAATAATCCTTCCCTTCAATTCAGCAGCTATCAGGGAAAATGATATTGTTTTTACTCATCCTGGCGAGGGGAGGCACTTCTGAAATGCCCACGCTTTCAAGCAGAAACAGAGCATTTCTGCCAATGAAGCGTGTAGCGAGGTCCCGAGTCGCCAGCCTAACTTTTTATCACAAAGGAAAGATGAATGCCCCAATCTAAACTTCAGCTGCCCGCTATTTTTCCTATATATGGTCAGTGGTTTCCATAAGAATCGAGTATGAGAAAGGCTTTTGATAATGATGTTTTCTTCTCTTGGCTAACTGAAAGTTTTTGATATTTAGGTGAAAAAGTCAGAACATTTTGTGGGATGGGTTGTGAAATTCACAAAGGAGCAGCGGATTCACGCTGGTGTTGAATGGCCTCAAGGGGCCACGGCAAGGTTACTGTACTTAGGAAGAAGGGAAATGGATGTCCTTTTAAAATTCCACACAAAGTCCCTTTCATAAAAGTGTATCAATCCCCATTAAAAAACACAACTTGATGTGTTTGACTTGATGACTTTGACTTCTTTGGCAAAATAACCATGACAGTTTGCCATGAACAGGACATCAAAGAACCAATAAATTTAATGAGTGGTTTCCAACCCTCCACACTCACTAGCTAGTATGTTTCACTGCTACTATGTCTACATCTAAAACAAAAAACAAAAGAATCTCAATTCAAATTGACATACCTCTCAAGCTTTAATACAAAGACCTATTGTCTGAAGGGGTAAAATGGTGACATAAAGGCTTTGGCCAAGTATTTGGCTCATGGTGCTTAGAATAGTGTCATTAAAGGCGAACTGCTTTCAGTTAAAAACAGGTTTTTCTAGATTCTCTTCTCTGCAAATGCAAAGGATGCAAGGCTGAGTCATATGTGGCCAGATTATATTTCTCTGGGAAAACAGGAAGTAAGTTGGGAAGCCTTGGGAAAGAGGGGTAAAGTGAGGCTGATCGGTGGGGAAAGGTGTGGCAAGGGGCGATGAGGTTGGCCGAAAGGACAAGCTTCATCCTGTTCACAGGATTTCAGAGGATCGCCCCGAATCTTTCCATTATCTCAGGAGCTGCAAACTCTGATGTCAGGGCAGCATCTTAAGTTACAAGGCAACCTGAGTGGTGAGGCCTATGGCAAATGGGAGAACAGGTCTGCGCAAAGAAGCCGACATCTTCTTAGCTGCGGCCCATTGTCGCCACGCACACTGCCAAATGCAAATATGGGCTGAGTCTTGCTAGAGCTTCTGATTTTTTTAAAAAGCCGGAAATCCATATTTTTATATGTTATCTTCAGATTTTGAAATATAAACAACTAATTCCAGTAGTCCTAAAACACTGTGCAGACTAAACAAAATGTGTCTGTGGGCGGAATCAGGTCCTGGGGCCGCCACTGTACATCTTCTGCCTTAGCTTAGAACAAATTTTGCATTTTTGAGAATACACAGGTTATTTATGAGAAAAGGCCAGGATTCTCTTATGTCTTCTATACAGAATGTCCAAGGTAAAAATGAAGAAGGCAAAGAATTACTTAAAAGGGAATTTTAAGGGATGCCTGGGGTGCTCAGTCGTTAAGCGTCTGCCTTTGGCTCAGGTCACGATCCTGGGATCAAGCCCCGAATAGGGCTCCCTGCTTCTCCCTTTCCCACTCCCCCCTGCTTGTGTTCCCCCACTTTCTATCTCTCTCTCATCAAATAAATAAATAAACTCTTTTTTAAAAAGGGGGAACTTTAAGTGATATTCTTTAAAAAGGCTTTTTGGCCTTTAATCTTACAGACTACTCATTTCCAAAGTTACTGAGGTCAGCATGTTTCTCCCCCACTCCTTCAGGGAGATTGTCTCATACAATTGTGAAGGAGTTGATAATTTTGTCACATTCTCCAGGAGGATCCCCTAGCCCCCTAAAGGAGTTTTAAAAATTTGCATACATTAGGATTCACTCTGTGCTGTGAATGAAGTTCTTTAGGTTTTGGCAAATGTATTGTTATCAGTTATTCACCAATACTGTACCATACAGACAAGTTCACTGCCAAAAAAAAAAAAAAAAGAAAAAGAAAAAAAGAAGGCTTTGTGCTTCACTGTTCAAATGACTTTGTGGTCTAGTCACCATGAGCCAGACATAGGAGACAGTATGGAGCTCAATCTAAACTCTAAAGTGATACTATTTTAATAATAGTATTTTCTTTTTTAAAAATGTGTAGGAATATATTGGCCAAACAGGAATGAACTGGCAGGGTTTAGTTGCCTAAGTTGATATTTGAAAAAGAAAGTGATTTTATATAAGGTTATAGTTGGACACCCAGAATTACTCTCAGAACAACCACCAAAGAGCTGACCCAGCAGGAGTACTGTTACCTCTGCCTCAATTAGGAAGGTGGGAATCACCTTCTCGTTGCCTTCATGAACACAGGGCTCTAGATATATGCTAGAGACAAGGAAGCCATTGTACAGCAACTGCCTTGATCTGCACATATTTAAAGGCTGTCCCCTACTAACTTGTTGCAGTAAATCCCAAGATCTTCGTAACTGTGACTACCAACAGTTTCAGCCAAGGAAGTGGAAAGATGGCTCCCTCCACATTTCTGCATTCCAATTTCTACACAGTACATCTAATGGCCATAACCTAGCTCACATCCAGAAACTCCAGCATAATGGATTGAATGGTGGCCCCTCCAAAGATATGTCTACCCAGAACCTGAGGATGTGACATTATTTGCAAAAAGGGTTTTTACAGAAATAATTATGTTAAGAATCTCAAGGTGAGGTTATCCTGGATTATCTGGATGGGCTGGAAATCCAATGACAAGTGTCCTCATAAGAGACAGAGAGGAGGAGACACAGAGAAAAGAGAAGTCCACTTGAAGATGAAGGCAAGGAATGCCGGGAGCCATCAGAAGCTGGACTAGGGGTTCTCCCCTAACCATCAAGGGAGCACAGCCCTGCCAACACCTTGATTTTGAACAGCACTGTAAGAAATACACTTCCATTGTCTTAAGCCATCTAATTTGTGGTAATTTGCTATGGCAATCCTAGCAAATAATACACCTAGCCTCAAGTGACTCTAGGAAGCTTCCTTATCCTCAGCTTTCCAGCCTCTGCCATATAAGAACACTCCTACAAGAAGGATGGGTGGCTGCCGAGTGCTAATCCACTATGTTTACCACTTGGAAATAGAAATTGCATGGATCACGGGAGAATAAAGATTTCTTCTGAGCATGTCTGTTTGGTGATAGCTAAACTCAAACCAGTTTATTTACATTTAAAAGTCTATAGATCATGTCATGCCCTAAAGTGACTCCACAGCAACTAAACACATCTAATGTACAATGCCAAGAGCAACATTTAAGCATTTAAGCAATGTTCTTAAATTTTTATTTATTTACTTATTTATTTAGAACGTCATTGCCTGTGTAAAGACTTTCAGGCCAAGTCTAAATTGGCCAAATTTATCTTAAATTATGAAGCATCAGAAGGTATCTTATTTTTGTAAAAAAAAGAAGAAGAAGAAGAAGAAGAAGAAGAAGAAGATGATGATCCTGGTATTTTTTATTTCTACCTCTATATGCACAGCAACCTTTCAGCAACAATATACCTCCTGAAGTTAAATGTAAGGCATAGAATACCATGCTGTGCAATATTCTATTTAAGACACACAAGAATATGTCATGTTTCCAGCATCATCTAAGGTCGGTTAAATGAGATTTGTGATCTTACAAAATAAAAGAGTCATTTTCTCAGGTTGTTTAGACAATGTCTAGAAGACATTCTGTAACAGATAATTATCTTCTATAGCAGTTCCTAGTGTTGGGGTAGGAATTCTATCACCCCTTTGCTGGGAGACTGAGCCGATCCCTGTCAGATTCCATGCAGGTGGAGCTTCTCCTCTGAATCTAAGTGGGATACCAATGCTGGGACAGGGGGAGCAGAGTCTAGAATCTGGTGAGAATCTGAAGTTCAAAAAGCCCCTGTCTTCACACAGAATGGGGAGTGAGGATGGAGAAAAAGGGTGAAGCCAGGGGTCTGAGACTGGAGAGAAATAACACAGTGATGAGAGAATCTGGGGAAAGGGCCTCGTGGGTTCCAGGAGACATCTGCTCTTGGTGTGTTCTTTGCAGGAAGAGCAAGGATGTGGTGCCTGGTGGGATAGGCAGTTTAAAGGGTTAGAGTAGAAGGCACCCCCTGGGACAATTAACCTCCTGGTGTAATGATAAGCTTCTGATAAACACAGAAACTCACTGAAGTGAGTGATCCACATTTTCTCAGTCCTGTGGACCGTGAACATACAATAATAGGCAATTCAGTATTCAGGATGCAAAGTTCAGTCTCTAAGTACTCAGAAATTTAGAAGACTTATATGTTTAATAACATCACAGAGTAGATAGCAGCTGTATGATGTAATGTCTGCATGGATGGATGGACGGATGGATGAGAAAACTCTATCTCCCCAAAAAACGTTCCTCCCGCTTACCATTCTACCATTACCTTGGGCCAAAGTATCACCACAAACAGCCTCTGTTAATATGCAAGTACACTATCCTGAGTTACAACAATAAAGGCCTTTTCTAGAGAGTTGTGCAGTTTTCAGTTTTCAGTTGTCAATATTCCATATCATTTTTCTAACATTTATGGGGAGAGATTGGGGAGGAAATAGGAGCTTTGATGGAGAGATATGGGAGGACTAATTAGGGAGCAGAGGGCATGGTCAGAGGTGACAGCTTGAGTGGAGGGATGCATCAGAGGACTGTAGGCATCACAAGGACACTCAGGGCCCATAGGGACCTGAGAAGCCCAAGAGACCACTGCCAGGCTCTTCAGATGACTTCCCTCCTTGAGTGTCTTATACCCTACAACTCAGAAGGAGGTGTTTGCCGACATCCTTTCCTGCTCTGCTGGGACTTTGATCTACTCTTTCTGTGCCCAAGCAGTACCATGCATATTTCCAGAGGCAAATTCATCATATAATTGATCTCCAGGGGCAAAAATCTGGGACAGTATTTTTAGTGCAGTAGAATATGGGACTATTGCATTATAGCTACAACCCTAGGGTTTAGTAACTTCATGCAAGAACTTTTCTTTACCAATTTATGTCTGAAATTTAAAAGACATTTTGTGTGTAATAGCTCAGTACTTTAGTACCACTTTAGTACCACTGTCATACCCGCTGAGTACTAGTTCTTGGCAAGCATCCTGGGAGAAAAAGGGTCAAATGAAAACTGTGTTTTTAATATAGTATGAGCCTGAATAAGGGATTAAAACCAATTAAGTGGAGAAAAGACAGAAAAAAAAAAAGAGAAGCTGTTCATATTCAACAAACAAACAAATCCTAATAACCATACGTTGCAATTTTCAGGTTGGTGGGAGTTTTTTGGTACTTTGGATTCCACTCAGAGACAAAGTAAATCTTACTTTGAATAGTTGATCTAATAGAGTGAGTTTCCATATTGATTTGGTAGCCTTCCTAGTCTTCTAGGTCTCAGCCTAGAGCCAGGCTGAAAGGTTGGGTCACATTCTTTCCATGACATTTTAATGAGCAGTTTAGGGAGTGTGGCTGGTACGATGATAGTAAGTGGGGACAAGTGGCAAAGATTAACTCACTATTCATCTTCCCTCCTGCAGAATTTAATACCCCTACTGTGGCTGTCAACACAATGATAGAAATTATAAATTAGATTAGGCTCTACAACATCTTGTATACAATAACTTCACTTGCTAATTAAAGTATTTTTTTCAGGTTCTCAGTAATAGTATTCCTTTCCCCAATTTTTCTATACGTTGTATAGTTACATTTTTGTTCAAATACAATGCACATACCATAAAATTCATTTTTAAAAATGTACAGCTCAGTGGGGTCTTTTTGGCCAAAAAAAGTTTTTAAAATGGCCACGGTACCCATTACCAGCCATTCCTCAAGTGTATTTATATTGAACTGACTTGCAAATAAAAAGAGAGGTTGTTAAGGAATACATTATCTATGAGAATCAGGAGCTTAGACATACTTTTAAGATGGTGTGAGGGTGCCGCTTTCCCTGATAAGTCAGCTTGCGCCAGGCCCTTGATTTTTCGGATTCTTGCCAATTTAATTTTTTTTGACTGCATGCAAATCTCAGCTGTTGCCAAAACAGAGAAAAGCAATATGTGAGATAATGAGTGATTTACAAAAATTTCTACATATCATTTTATATCACTCTCTTTCATAAAAAAAAAATCCCTCGGACTTTATTTTACTAGTTACTTCTACTGATAAAACTTCAATAACCTACTTAAAAATTTGTGGACAGGAGTTTGGAAATCGTAGCTCAATGATCTAAAACAGTATCTGGCACAAAGCCACGAAACATACAATGACTACCATTCTCTTAACCTTAAAAAATAAAACTGCCAATTATTTTACTAGCAAAAAAATGGGTTTATTTGGGAACACCACTGAATTCCAGTCCCAGATAAGAAAACCACAGCACATCACAGCTTAAGTCTGCAGAGCGAAGCAAAGGACAGGTCTTTTCTAGCGGGAGTGGGGCGAGGCGGGGTGGTGGGGGGGAGGGGGGGAACGGGCTGTTAGAAAGGAAGAGTCCATTGGCTTAAACTGGGAGTTCAAAGTATGACGGCTTTTCATTGGCTGAGTTGTGACTGCCTCTCAGCGGCTGGGCTGCTGTAGGCGGAGGAGAAAAGCCTTTCTTCCAGAGCAAGGTTCTTGTGGGGTCTGCAACTGAAGATAAATGGTGGGGTGTGAAAGCTCCTCTGTCAGCCTCCCATTCTAACGAGGTTTCCTTTTATTAATTTTCACATTACTAACGATAATAATTTGTGTCCCTATGTAATATTTAGTTCATAGGTATCAAAAGATTTTATCATAATGTATAGACTTAGCATCTGTACATTAGTACAATTATTAGCACATTGTACAATTGCTATGTTGTACACCTGAAACTAATGTACATGGTATATCAATTACACCTCATTTAAAAAAAAAAAAAAAGACTGGGCACCTGGGTGGTGGCTCAGTTGGTTAGGTGACTGCCTTCGCCTCAGGTCATGATCTTGGAGACCCAAGATCAAGTCCCACATCTGGCTCCCTGCTGGGCAAGGAGTCTGCTGCTTCTGCTGACCTCTCTCCTTTCATGCTCTCTTTCTCATTCTCTCTCACGTGCAAATAAATAAAACCTTTGAAGAAAAAAAAAAGGTTTTGCAATGCATTCATTATCTATTTTTCAAGAGAACTGCGTAAAATCTTACTGTGAAAAATACCTTATAGTACATGGACAGTTATTAGCAAGAGCTACAATTTATTGTCTTGTACTTGACAATGGTTACTAATATCCGCATGCTTTACAAAGTAGATGGCAATAGAATACAATACCAGTAGTGGGTAATGTAAAAGCTAGTAACTGATGGGGTGCCTGGCTGGCTCAGTTGGTAGGGCATATGACTCTTGATCTTGGGGTTGTGAGTTAAAGTCCCATGCTGGTTGTAAAGATTACTTTAAAATATTTTTGGGGCACCTGGGTGGCTCAGTGGGTTAAGCCTCTGCTTTCGGCTCAGGTCATGATCTCAGGGTCCTGGGATCGAGCCCCACATTGGGCTCTCTGCTCAGCAGGGAGCCTGCTTCCCCCTCTCTCTCTGCCTGCCTCTCTGCCTACCTGTGATCTTTCTATCTGTCAAATAAATAAATAAAATCTTTAAAAAATATATATTTTTAAATAAAGATTTAATATATATATATTTATTTATTAGACAGAGAGAGAGAGAGAGCGAGCAAGCAGGGGGAGCAGCAGGCAGAGGGAGAGGGCGAAGCAGATTCCCCACCTAGCAAGGAGCCCAATGTGGGACTCAATCGCAGGACCCTGGGATTTTGACCTAAGCCAAAGGCAGATGTTTAACCAACTGAGCCACCAGGTATCTCCAAAATAAAGTCTTTTTAAAAAAATAGTAACTTTTATTCCCCAAATGAGTAATACAATTTTAGAAAATCGACTTCATACCTCTGAATATAATGTGAATAAGGAAATGCAGCTTTCACTTCAAATGTACCCTCTTCTACATGCACAGAGAAAAAAAGGCACACTTGTTTGAGTTTCCATTCACTGAAGCAGCCAGTGGTTAAATACTGATGTCTATCATTTCTAGATGTATTTCATGGATTTGAGGGTGTAGCAGTTTTTAAAGATGGCCACAAATTCTTTGACACTTCTCCCTTCAAGAATTAGGATTTATGTGTCTTCCCTTCCTTTGAAAGTAGGCAGGCTTATGACTGCTTCGACAAAATGGGTAGAGAGAAGAGATATGTGTGACCGCCAAACAGGGTCATCAAAGGCCATGCAGATTCCACCTTGTTCACTGGGACACCGGCTCTTGTAAGAAGTCTGACCCCTCAAGCTACCACCCTGGAGAAGCCTCATGAAGTCATTCTGGTGGACAGTCCCAGCTGAGCCTAGCCCTACAGCCATCCCTATCGGTCACCAGACCCGGGAGTGAAGCCATCTTGGATCCTACAAATAAGACCATTTACTAGATGAGTACCCCAAGTGACTTCTGTATACTAATAGTCAAGCCTTTCTCAAAAGTCTAACCCACAAAACTATAAGATACAATATGAAGAGCTATTGTTTTAAGCCACTAAGTTCAGGATAGCTTGTTACGCAGCAATAAATAATTGGAACTGAGGGTCGTCCCTTTGCATCATGTGCTCTACTGTTGATCCCTTGGACTGGTTACACTGGCTAAGCTGCTAGTCCCTTCCTCCATCATGGCTCTAAACGTTCTCCAAAGAAAAACCTTCCCAGGGGGAGACAGTTGTTTCAGTTCTAGCCTGCTCTTCCCTTCCTTGTCCCTTGCCCCATCCTCCATCATTTTGTTTGCTTTGCCCTTTTGCTGAAAGCCTTTGAATTTATGTCAGACCTCAGTTGTTTTGGTCTCTGAATAGTTCAAGCGATCTGACCTAAGGCCTGTCATACACAAATACATCTGGAAATTTTACAAAAAGTTATTTCTTGAAAGATTTAAAAATTCTTTCCACTGACATTTAGCCAATATCACATGACTGTTCTTCAAGTCTTTTCTTTCATTAAACTGGATATTCATGTACAAAGTGAAGTGGAAAATTGAAGTCATCTCCCTTGATCTATAATTTTTAAAAATACAGAAAACAGAAACAAAGAGAAATGGAGATGCCAGTTTTCCACCTTTCTAAATTAGTATATCTCTTACTCTAAAGAGAAAAGAAGAAAAATCCATGAAATCCAGTCCACAACAATAGATTCTAAGCTTCAATGACTTTTTAAGTTTGGGGTGAGTTTTGATTTATATCTTGGCTGGAAGTTTAAGAATCATTCATCTCTAGCTACATATAGAGTATGAGTGATATAGGAATGAGCTGGTATTGGAGGAAGAAGTCTCCTGGATTAGTGGCTAAAGCCTCAGGATATCTTAGGAGCATATATGATGAATCCATATTTCCTCCCATCCTTCCCTGAGAATACAATTATGCTTTGAGTAAATTTGTGTACATCTTATCAGAGTCCTATCTTGGTATCTTCTTTTCTTTTAACAGTACAGCTGTAAGTTTCTAGATGATGGTTGAGAATGAAAGCAAAATTTATGTAAGTACAGGAGCTACCCAACTGAATATGTGTGTGGGAGAGAGGTCAAGGTTACTGGAAGAAAAGAGAGGGGAAGAGATAGAGGTAGCATGAGAATGAATAAAATAATTTTCTCTTGACCCAAGACAAAGATATGTTCAACATCATACTTGCTGCTCATCAGCTAGTATTAGGTTTACTTTTATTCTCCTGGTTGAATTTCTTGAAGAAGGGCAATATATGTGGCTTTAAAATTTTTTAAAATTTTCTGATCAGGATTTTGGAACATTTCAAAGACTCTTCAGTGACCCCCCACAGAAACCCCACAGGACCCCCCAGGATATGGCATTGCTACAAAGTGTGGATCAATGGCCCATAGCTTGACATCATCTGAGGGGGGCTTGTTAGAGATGCCCCTTTTCAGACCTACTAGGCCAGAACTACCTTTAAAAAAAAGTAATTAATTAATTTTTTAAAAAATTCCAGTTTAATTAACATACAGTGTTATATTAGTTTCAGGTCTATAATATAGTGATTCAACGATTCTATACATTACTCAGTACTGATCATGATACGTGTACTCTTCATCCCCTTCACCTATTTTGCCCATCCCCCTACCCAGCTCCCCTCTGGTGGCCACCAGTTTGCAGAACTAACTTCTGAACAAGATACCCAAGTGATTTGAGCACACGTGAAAGCACAAGAGACATGGTTCTAGTCCATATCCTACCTACTCCATGTAGGAACCAAATGGAGTGAATGTTGGCATATCCTAAAATAAGGAAATTATCATTATAATGACAGGTAAAAAGAGTTCAAACTTCCACTTTTAAGTAGGAAAACAAAAATTTGAGCCAAAATCAACCAGTCAAACAAAACCAACAAAGTGGTGGAAAATCAAAGACGATAAATGTAATGTATGACTTTAATGGGAAGAGTGAAGAGTAGCATCAAGATAACACCAAACCAAACCAGAACAAACCAAACCAAACCAAACACAGCTGGGTGGGGGGAGGCCATGATATAGGACAGATTGGGAACCATTAGTCCAATGGAACAGGGTGACCTAGGGATTACTCTATGCATTTAGTAAGCAGGAGACTCTTCTCTGGTGATTTTCAACCGACCCTGGCCTTGTGGATTTGCTTGTGGAAATTCCTAACCTGTGATAGACCAACAAGTTTACAAGAGAAGTCCTTAGTGGTACTAAAGTATTTGTTTGTTTGTTTGTTTTAGCACAATTTTTTTTGAAGCAAGTAACCCGTGTTTTAGGACTGTCTTAACAGGTGTTTTTCTTAATCCTTTTTTTTTTTTTTTTTAAGGAGAATGGCTGAGTTCAGAGGAAATGAGCACTCTTTTATTTAAATTTCCTGAGATTAGAGGAGGAACATATTGCCAAACAATGCCTCTTCACTTCAAAACCTCTCCCCATAAATTATTTGAGGATATCTTATTAAAAGTCTGTAAAATTTCCTATTAAGAATGGTTGATTGCAGTCCAGACCATCATAGCTTTGGTGCTTTCCCTGAAATACCACAGCTGTCGGGAAGAAATATATTTTGAGACAAAAGGTTTTGTTTCCCCAGCCATAAATTATTTTAGTGATATCTCAAGATAGATAAAACTTTCACTTATGTTTGAGTGAAAGAAGATTCTACTGATAACTTGTTAAAAATCTATAAAAAGAATATGAGAATGTAGATGTAGATAGCAAATTAAAATCAGACTTCCTTTAAGTTTAGCAAAGCAATTACTTGTAAAGCCAGTGAAGATTATTATTACGGATAATGAAGTGATTTACTGGAAAATGTGGAAATGACATTCAATATGGCCACATCTCTGCACAACCTCAAGTTGGTATTTTCAACTTTAACCTTGGAGCCATTAAGAAAAAAAAAAAAGGCAACTTACCTCTAGTAATATTTTATGTAAATTGCTAACCCCAAACCCTACTAACAGTGATGTGAATCCTGAATAAGGTAAGAAATGTCTTGTTGGAGATGCTTAACTATAGAGAACAAACTGACGCTTACCAGAGGGGAGGTGGGTGATGGAATGGGGGGAGGGGCCGGGGGCCGGGGATTAGAGGGAACACCTCTTGTGATGAGCATTGGGTGTTGTATGGAAGTATTGAATCACTGAATTCTATGCCTGGAACCAATAATACTCTCTATGTTAGTTAACTGGAATTTAAACAAAAACTTAAAAAAAAAAAAAAAAGAAATGCCTTGTTTGTAGTGCTGATGTGGTAACCCATTGATTTCATGGTAGATGAGATCTTTAAAACATAGTTGCTCCCCCTAACCGGAATAGGGTAATCCTCTCACTCTCCTTTATCCCTAAACAAGGAGGATCTTTCTTACTGTAGTCCTAAGACAATGTACTTTATTAAACACATTCATTTTAGAATTGCACATATCTTTTTACCCAGTGGAAGTAATAATGTATACCAAGCAAGCTGCTAAAGACTTCCAATTTTATTTATTTCCTATGAATCTTTTCAGGGAACATTGGGTTCATTAAACATTTTGGAGGCCAGAAGAACTTTTTTTTTTTTTTTTTTTTTTTGCTTTTGTTTTCAGTTTTGGTGTAAAACCAGTGAGAAAAATTTGTTATGTCTTCACTATTTCCAGAGTGATGTTAATGAAGAAAGATCCAATCCATTTTTCCTCGAGTCCCTGAACGCGAGTTCTATTGACGTCTGGCAAATGCAGATCTTTGATATTTAAGTGATGGATATTAACAGTGGATAGAATTGTGGGGCCTGAGCCTTCAGATAGCTCCGTAATGATTCAATTCCCCAACTTTGATGATAGCGGCAGAGTGGCACAAAATGCTCCTGAACTTTGATAAAACAATAATATTTTTAAATGTGTGATAAAATAATCTTATCTGTCCTCTCACTTTGAGTTTGGGGATGACGGAGAAATTGTGTCAACAATTTTGGGGTCAGGAATTAAAAAACGGAAGGGACCTTTGCAACTTTTTAAAATAAAAAACATGCATCACAAAAATACAACATTGGCCTTTGGTAGGGCGACTGAAGTAAAAAAATGATACAACTCTGCGCGTCCTAGAGCGGACTTCATGAGCAGTTCTATGTTTGAACAACTTGATTTTGCCTCGAATAAAGGATCTGTACACAGTCTGCGCAGGCCTCCCCTCGCAGCCTGCAGTTGTTAAAAGAACATTAATCATTTAAACAAGGTCACAAGCAACAAAGGCCAACGAGGGTTCAAAGTTTACAGGTCCCAGCATTTATCAGGTAGAAATGGGCTACATTTCAATATTTCATAAAATATCCTTTTATGAAAAAGCGATCCGTCATCGTAGAGCCTGGCAAAGCTCTGGTCATTCCAGTGAGCAAAATGAATGATGACACGGAATCGAGAACCCCTGTATGGGTTTATATTTTTGTAAGACCACCATGGCTGGAACATACGTTTTCAATTTCTATAAGGATGTGATTATTATGTGGGAATGTCTTCCTCCCTCTGGCTAAGGCAAAAGATATATCAATGTTGTCTCTGCTTCTGATAGGCAGGTTAGGATCAATGGGTTAAGGAAATCACAGAGCTGGTGTTACCAAATACCATGCAAATCGTGGTTTTCCACGGACTTTTGTGGTAACTTAAATTATTTTGATGGGACAGGTATATAGCTGAACGCTTTTGTTTATATTTAGCTTCTGTAATTGCACTGGCTTTGTCATCCACCATTTGATTGTGTCTTAAAAATTAGTCTGGATCTGTTGCGTTTCTGATCTGAGTTTTGGATTGGGTGTTTTTCCCATTTGTTGGTGGCTTTGGATACGCCTTTTCCCATTCGTTTGAAATCTTACCTTTCAGGCATCTCAAACCTTTCAGTATTCTACTTCCCAGTGCGTGTGACCTTGCTCCTAATCGAAGAGACTTTTTGTATCTGAGTTTATTTTTTTAAAAGCCGTATTGAGTTACAATTCACATACCTTACATCTCGCCCATTCACAGCGGCCAGTTCAACTGGTTTTGGTATGTTCACTGAGCTGCGTAACCAGCACCCCAATCCATCTGAGAACGTTTTACTACTCTGAAAGGAAACCGTATTCGTTAGTGGTCAATCCCCATTTTCTCCCCAAACACCCCTCAGCCTTAGGCAACCTCTACTCTACCTTCTGTCTCTGTAAATTTGCCTATCCTGGATGTTTCATATAAATGGAATCACACGCTATGTGGTCTTCGGTGACTGGCTTCTTTCACTGAGTGTAATGTTTCCCAGGTTCATCCATGTTGTAGAAGACATCAGTACTTCATTCCTTTCTGTGGGTGAATAGAATGCCACTGTGTGGATATACTACATTTTGTCTATCCATTCGTCAATTTCCATTCAGATGGAAATTTGGACTGTTCTCCATTTGGGCTCTTACCATTCATGTACAAATTTTATGGGGACAACGTTTTAATTTCTCATACGTGTATATATACCTAGGAGTAGAATTTCTGGATCATATCGTAACTCCATATTTAACATTTTGAGGAACTGCCAAACTGTTTTCCAAAATGGCTGCACCAGTTTACATTCCCACGTGTTTGAGGGTTTCAATTTCTCCATATACTTTCTAAAACTTGGTATTACAGAGTTTTTGATCAGAACCTGTCTGCATTTATTAGTACTGTTCTTATAGTGCCAGAATTAGACACTGAGAAAGTATGTACTTAGTAGAAAAAGTATTTAATTATTTAATTAGACTAGGAAAAGTATTTAACAGAGAAAATGATCCTGAAATTTATGTAGCACTTTAACTTTTCAAGAGTTTTCCCATCTTCCAGTATACTATAAAGAATTAAAATTTTTTAAAAACTCCACTTTTGGAGTTACACAACTACACCTCCATCCTCATGAGTTCTGTTGGAACTCAGTTTTCTGTGGTGGTCATGGTTAAGAGGCTACAGGATGGAGTAGATAATGCAATAACTGGTAAGTGGAAACATTATAGAAGGACTTATATAATATTTCACTGGGCTGAGTCAATGCTGTGGTAACATGTCTCAAAAATAGAAATTAAACCATTTTTTAAAAATTAGCTGTAGAAGATGCCTAGATTCTAAGAAAGCAAAATCTCATTGGCCACACAATATTCCTTCATACAAATAGACCATAATTCATTTAAACATTTCCTAATTTTTGAGCATATAGATGGTTTCCAAAGTTCAATACGGTAAATACTGCTGCAGTGGTCAATACCGCAATCTCTTCCATGCCAAATAAAGAGCTGATAGACTGAATTTTCTATTGCTGGCTTTGGCTTCATGGAGATCCAGTCGTAGACTATCTCGAGATTGTGTAAAGTTGATGCAAAACAGACTTTACTTAGCAAAGGGCTCATCCAAAAGACCCCTGCAAGCCCACTAAACAGGGGCATTCCAAGAACTCAACTTATCTGTCTTAAAAGGTTAAGCTATCATGTTGACCCTGCCAAGATTCAAACCTGTGGGCCCAAGACGGCTACATATTTTCAGGCTGCTGCTGGCCCAAGGTAGCCATTCACTTCAGCTATACCAGTGTGATTTCTTTATCCCTACAACTAGAAGGCAAAGACTCTGTGATTCCCCTTTGAGATGATGCAACGTAGATCTCTCTTTCTTACTTCTGTAGATTTCACTATAGTGGAAAGAACTTGAAAAAAAACACATAAGCTTTAGCAGAAAAAGTATGTTACACTTCAACATGTAAATCAAATGCAAGAAGTTGCATAGTAAGGAATGTTTGCGTCAAGTTCTCATCCTGTCTCTTAGTAGCTGTGTGACTTTGACTTATTCAGTGTCTCTGAGCATGTTCCTTTTTTCTTTCTTTTTTTTTTTTTTTTTAAGATTTTATTTATTTGAGGGAGAGAGAGAGAATGAGAGACAGGGAGAGAGAGAGCATTAGAGGGAGGAGGGCTGAGGGAGAAGCAGACTCCCTGATGAGCGGGAGCCTAATGCAAGAGTTGATCCTGGGACTTTAGGATCATGAGGTCCTGGGACTCTGGGATTATGACCTGAGTGGAAGGCAGTAGCTTAACCAACTGAGCCACCCAGGTGCATTTCTTTCTCTTTCTTTCTTTCTTTCTTTCTTTCTTTCTTTCTTTCTTTCTTTCTTTCTTTCTTTCTAGATTTTATTTATTTATTTGACAGAGATCACAAGTAGACAGAGAGGCAGGCAGAGAGAGAGGGGGAAGCAGGCTCCTTGCTGAGCAGAGAGCCCAATGTGGGGCTCGATCCCAGGACCCTGAGATCATGACCTGAGCCGAAGGCAGAGGCTTAACCCACTGAGCCACCCAGACACCCCTGGGCACATTTCTTTTAAACAAAATCAGTTTGTGAAGATAATCATTATAAACATTTTCAGCTCCAAAGTTCTAAACTCTCCAAAACAAAACTATTACTGGACTAACAAATGCATAGAATTTTCAGGAGTATAATTTGAGTATGTGAGCCAGTTCTACTTTGCATGTTTGTTATGGATGTTACATTGTATTATTTGTTTGTTTTTTTACAGTTTATAAAAGAGTTACATATGTTTTGTTATTTGCTTATTCCACATATTCTTTTTTTCCTCCATAATTCTTATTATTCTCCATTTTTTTTATATTAGAAACCTGTGCCTTGGAGATATGAAGGACTTCTGTAACTAGAGTCCATGTTCTGCTACCACCAACCCTACTCCCTCTGCTGCCATCAACAATTTTAGAGCTTAAGCGCATTGAGAAACTATCATAGATGGATTTTAAGAGCAGATTCTTATGTGGATGGGAGAGAGGGGAAACCCTGGACGTGTATAGAAGGCTCCATTGGTGATACCCTCTCTTAATCCAGTCACTCTGGTTACCACTTCTCTCTGTCCTATCACGGCCAAGTTCTTCAAAGCCAACTTTCTCATTTCCCTTTCACTCCTTGAATACTGCAGTCTGACTTCTGATCCTGTAACTTCTGCAGAGGCAATCTGTGGGAGACCACGGCGAGGGTGGTTCCCTGCTCACAGTGGGTCCTGCTTCTCTAACTCAGCACCAAATAGGTAGGAATAACCCCGCACCAGCCATTTGTGCTGTGTTATCATATCCTATGGCCGTCGCTGATTAAGGAAGAGGAGACACCCGACCTGAGCTGGGCCAGTCTCTCAGATGTTTGAATAGAAACCAAGGGACTGGGGGAGTGACGGGGGTTGAGCTGGTGCGTGGCTTCACCCTGAGGAGTCCCGCCAGTGCTCCCAGTTAAGTTCCTGCAGCTGCCTGCTTAGAGGTTCAACTCTGGCTCTGACTTTTCACACTACCCCTTTTGCTGCTTAAACTGTTTTCTTAGGCATGCCCCCCAGAGACCCCTAACTAACACATTCCCCAGCAAACCCTTTTACCTTTGAATACCTACTCTCCATTCCCTTCCCACTGATTGAATCATACTTTTCCAGAGTCCCTAAGGGTTCCTCTCGAACTCTTCTGTCCCCAAAGCTCCATCCTTGCCCTCCGCATCTCTGCTGATTCTAACTTTCCAGCCGGCTGATTTGTCGACCCCCGTGGCCTCAGCCACCGGCCTGGCGCCTCACTCCAGCTGTACTGAAACACTTGTCTTCACTATGTCAGTCTTCCTCTGCCCTGCAAGAGCTGCCCCCCTCCCCCAGTCCCTAGTCCAAGACTCCAGCAGATTCTTCATCCTTCTGGATTGGGTGTGGACCTTGTGTCCCCAGGCAGGGAGAGCCACAGGGATCTAACAGGGTGTCGCTCTTATACATACCAACTCCATTTTGAAAAACTATGCATCCCCTTGCACAATTTATGTGGACCGTCAAAAAGTGTTACCATGGTGCACCGGGGTGGCACAGTTGCTTAAGCATCTAGCTAGGTCGTGATTTCAGAGTCGTGAGATTGAGCCCCATGTCGAGCTCTGCGCTCCGTGCAGAGTTTGCTCAAGACTCTCCCCCTTCCTCTCCCTGCTGCTCTCTCAGTCGGTCTCAATAAATAAAGAAATAAATAATTTTTTTCTCAAAAAATAGTATTATGAGTTTAGAAAGTTGCGGATGAAATAATTTCTGGTTCATTGTAAACACTGACATTTTAAAATAAAACTTTATTTTTTTAAAGATTTTCTTTCTTTCTTTCTTTATTTGACAGAGAGAGAGACAGCGAGAGAGGGAACACGAGCATGGGAGATGGAGAAGCAAGCTTCCCATTGAGCAGGAAGCCGCAGGCGGGCTCAATCCCGGGACCCTGGGATCACGACCTAAGCTGAAGGCAGACACTTACTTAATCATTGAGCCACCCAGGTGTCCCTGATTTTATTTTATTTTTTTAAGGGATTTTATTTATTTATTTGAGAGAGAAAGAAAGCATGGTCAGAGGGAGAAGCAGACACCCTGCTGAGCAGGGAGCCTGATGTGGTACTCGATCCCAGGACCCTGGGATCATGACCTGAGCCAAAGGCTGGCACTGAACCGATGGAGCCACCCAGGAGTCCCTAAAACTGGACTTTAAATATTTAAAGTATTTCAGTGATCTGATGCCTTTCCTTGCCCTTTGAAATATTACACAAATCCACTCTTTTAGTAGTCAGTATTTATATCATTTCTCTTTCCACTTGAATTTATATTTTCATTGTACTTCCACCATCAGTTTCACCCTCATGTAAATTATTTTAATCTTGGCAGACTTTTTTTTTTTAAGATTTTTTATTTATTTACTTGACGGACAGAGATCACAAGTAGGCAGAGAGGCAGACAGAAAAAGAAAGAGGAGGAAGTAGGCTCCTCGCTGAGCAGAGAGCCCAATGTGGGGCTCAATCCCAGGACCCCGGGATCATGACCTGAGCCGAAGGCAGAGGCCTTAATCCACTGAGCCACCCAGGCGCCCCTAATCTTGGCAGACTTTTATTGATGACTCTCTCATAGTTCTCTGCCATGGAAATATGTAAATAAATTGAAATTTAATAAATGTTCTATGATCATAAACCTCCAAGAGAGAAACTGTTCTCTTGTGGGTTGAATTTTTATTACAATTTTTCAGTACATGGCAATACCCACCTAAGCAGAAGATTATAAAATATATCACATATTTTGATAAATAATTATTGACCCCAAAAAACAAACAATTATTGAGGCAGATGGGCTTCTAAAGATGGATTTATATATCTATCATGGATATTACTTATTACCAAAATAACGTTTTTGCATCAATTCCATTCCAATCTATTTTTATATATAAGACTTGAGAGATCTCATTCATAAATAGAAAAAAGGTGTTTTTTTGACAGTGTCATTCGATTCTTTGAACTCCTTTCAAAATATGCATTAAAAATAACCTAATTTTGTAGCATACAAATTATTTTAAATTTTCTGTTGGCTGCCAAATATATTACACCCTCCTTTAATGTTGTAAGAGGATTTGTGGTTCAGCTATCATAATAATTTGTTTCTAAATTGCTGGGACAGGATGCCTGGGTGGCTCAGATGGTTAAGTATCTGCCTTCAGCTCAGGTCATGATCCCAGGGTCTTGGGATCGAGTCCCACATCAGGCTCCAGAGAGCCTGCTTCTGCCTCTCCCTCTGCTATTCCCCCTGCTTGTGCTCTCTCATTCTCTCTGTCAAATAAATAAATAAATAAATAAGTCTTTAAAAAAATTGTCCAAAGTTTTTACCAAAACTTACAAATGACTACTAATTTTATCTATTACACTCTCATTTTGATGTATCTTATTTAACCCATTATATTAAAAAATATTTAGGAGTACCAAATTTTTTTATTGTTGCTTTGTTGGTGTTTCTTTTTTCTTTCTTTCTTTCTTTCTTTTTTTTTTTTTGGCTAAAATTATTTTATACTGTCACATGCTTTAAATGTATTTTTTTTTTTTCAAATCCTGGGAGCTTCTGATTATACTTGTTCGGTTGATGGAAAATATCTAACATGCAACTTAATTGGCATACATAGTCCCCACTCTTAAGATAGATGCGTTTGGTCTTTCTATGTGGAAAGGAATCAACTGTTTTATGGTCTATTTGGCTTCTGCTTATGTGAGTGTGTGTTTTATTTAATGACATCATAACTGACCCTGCTGTTTGGTTAATGTTCACATTTCTCTGACTTTACAGCTTCTTGTGTCTTGCTGGCATTTCTGAAGGGCAATTATTGTCTGGAAATTGAATATCAGAATGAATTCATTTAATATACAAACTATTTTAAATGCTATTTTCTTCATAAACTTTTATTATATGGTTTATCTGAGTCCATTGCGACTGGTTAAAGAATTAGATGTGATAATGAATTGTTTTGATCATATGTTGGTGTGATTAAATTATATTGATTATATGACAGGCAGCCTCAAATAATCAGAATAGTTACAACAACCGAGTGCTGAACAAATACTTTGTTGAATAAATGAATAATGAATGGAAAAATCCCAAACAGACATTTCAAAAGTTGCTTGAAAATTTTTCCATTAACTTTATTTCTAAAATTTCTCCTGTTTCTAATTCTCCCCAAAAGAAAATTAATACCAGCATCTTATATTTACAAAGTTATTTACCAGGTATCAGGCACTGTTCTAAGTGTTTTGAATATATTAATTAATTTAATTATCACAAGGCCATGGGGTTCCAATAGAGATTTAAGGTGTGTAAAATTCTTATTTTTTTTAAAGATTTTATTTATTTGAGAGATTGAGAGAGAGAGAGAGAGTGCAGTGGAGGAACAGGAGAAGGGAAGGGAATGGGAGGGGAAAGAATCTCAAGCAGACTTTGCCCAACTGGGGCTCAATCTCAAGATCCTGAGATCATGACCTGAGTCGAAACCAAGAATTGGAGGCTCAATGGACCTAACCACCCAGACATCCCTCTAAAGTGTATGAAGTTCTAATACAGAAATCTGTATCTAATATTAGGTTAAGAGATTTAGTTGACATCTTCCCTAAATTTAATTTAACCAGTAAGTGACTCCATTCCCCAATCTTTCAAGTGTAAAAGCTAGGTATTTCTACAGTTGCTACAGAGGCCTCAGATTTTATTTTATATATATATATTTTAAAGATTTATTTATTTATTTGACAGACAGAGATCACAAGTAGGCAGAGCAGCAGGCAGAGATAGAGGGGGAGGCAGGCTCCCCGCTGAGCAGAGAGCCCGATGTGATCCCAGGACTCTGGGATCATGACCTGAGCCGAAGGCAGAGGCTCAACCCACTGAGCCACCCAGGCACCCCTTATTTTATTTTATTTTATTTTTTTAAAGATTTTATTTATTTATTTGACAGAGAGAGAGATCACAAGTAGGCAGAGAGGAAGGCAGAGAGAGAGAGGAAGAAGCAGGCTCCCTGCTGAGCAGAGAGTCCCATGCGGAGCTCGATCCCAGGACCTCGAGATCATGACCTGAGCCGAAGGCAGAGGCTTTAACCCACTGAGCCACCCAGGCGCCCCAAATCTACCTTATCTAAAATGGTCATTTTACCTATCTAAACTTCTGATTCTGCTCACACCCGCCATGGATGCCATCACCCTCAACTGGAGGAAATTTTGACATGTACTTATCACGGAAACTCTGGAAATTGGCTGTTGACCCTTGGCAGTATGGGTTTGTTATTTTTCATCATTAAGACCCTGGTTATCTTACATCCTGTATGGATAAAGATCTCTACCCACTGTATATTCATCAAGACCATGCTGCTGGGTTATCACTAACTTCTGTGACATCTCCCAAGGGTGTACTATAGAATGGAGAATTTTAGTTTTCTTCTGAGCTATTTTGCTTGTATTGGTGTTGCCAAGGGCACTCCTGCAACCACTAAAGGTTGTAGGGTGTAAGAGAATATTCTTGAACACACAGCCTCATTGTCATTCTATTATCTATAAATTAGGGTGACTCTGTGTGTTGGTTTACCCCAGACACACGTTGTGCCTAATTTCCTAACTCCCATCCGGCATTTGTACCAGCATTTGTGTTTCTTTTTTTTTTTTTTTTTAGGATTTTTATTTGTTTATTTGACAGAGAGAGATCCCAAGTAGGCCCAGAGGCAAGCAGAGAGAGAGGAAGGCAGAAAGAGAGGAAGAGAAGCAGGCTCCTTGCTGAGCAGAGAGCTGGATGCGGAACTCGATCCCAGGACCCTGGGATAATGACCTGAGGTGAAGGCAGAGGCTTAACCCACTGAACCACCCAGGCGCCCTGTGTTTCATTTTTTAATGGGATATTTTTATTTATAGTGGAATGAGTAGCTGGGAGGGTTTTGACAGACCTCCGCTCTGGACATCCGGATTCTGTCATGATCTCCACTGCACGTGAAATGGTTGTGTAGTGGATGGAATTCTCACCTTAACACATAGTTTGATCTGGAGACAAATCCTCTTCTTACTGGACCCTTTCATGGTGCAAAGTAATCAACACCTTCCTTTCAAGGACAGTGTGCAGAGTGCTTGCTGATGAAAACCAAAGTGCCCTCAGATAAGATCAGTCATGCCAGCTAAGTCCTTCTATCTCCAGAGTTGGTGGGAGAGACAGTCAATGATGCTGTTTCTGCTGGTCTGTTGGTACACCTGCCAGACCATGAGTGGGTGGGTCAGAGAGAAATGGAGAAATTATGGGTCAGGTGTACATGCAACGTATGCAGGGAATACAGGCTGAGCAGTCCTACCAAAGAATGAATAGAGAATAGCCTCAACGCTCTTAGTACAGAGGTCAGAGGCTTTATTATTTATTGTGTGATGAAAATAACATTTATTTCATTGTTTAGAAATGCTTTTTAAAAATGTTGCAAAAAACCCTTTCGACAGCTGTCTTGGACTGGATTTTTGAGGAACAGACTCTGAAACGGAGGTTTGTCTCCAGGGAGTTTATTGGGAACAACACCTGTGAGGGAGCGAGGGAAGCAGGATTGGGCAGTAGGAAAATTGATTTGTGATGCAGGTGCAGCTGAAGCCTCAGCTGATCCCATGGGGGTTCTGGAATCGCCTGCTCTATCAAGGTTGTCCTGAAGTGAGGCAAGTGGGCCACATCTTTGTATCTCATCACTACCTTCCATCCCGCTGCCATTTACCGATTTTATAGGGTGGGAGCTACCCGCCCCGCCTCACACACACACCGGGGGAAAGAACATGACTTTGAATATCTCAGCCAAGGGCAATTCCTGGATATGGAATGAACTGTGAGCTGTCAACAGCCAGCATCCCCAGCACCTGGGAGAACCTTGCTACGGTCCTGCAGGGGGGATCTGGACAGCACACTACAGTATTCCCTGCAGCAGTAATGAAAAGGGTTGGGGGGAGGAAGGAAGGAAGAGAGGGAAGGAAGGAACGGGGAGGGAGGAAAGATGGACAGAAGTTTTGTTTGATAAGAAAATTTGCATCTTGAAGTCGATGAACTTGCACATAATATTGCATCCCATCTGTTATGGGATCTATAGTGAATATCACTGACTAATGAAAATTAGAAGACATAATGTTCTGAAGAAGTATTTGGTTAGTAGTTAGTTTAAGAACACAAGACACGCGGCTTTGGAAGTTATATTCAGGTGTCACTTGTTAAAGCATGATTTCTCCTTTTTTTTTTTTTTTTTTTAAAGATTTTATTTATTTATTTGACAGAGAGAGATCACAAGTAGACAGAGAGGCAGGCAGAGAGAGAGAGAGGGAAGCAGGCTCCCTGCTGAGCAGAGAGCCCGATGCGGGCCTCGATCCCAGGACCCTGAGATCATGACCTGAGCCGAAGGCAGCGGCTTAACCCACTGAGCCACCCAGGCGCCCTGATTTCTCCTTTTTACAAATTAATTTGGACATATCTTTTAAAAATATTTATCTATTTATTTTAGAGAGAGGGAGAGCATGTGCACTAGCAGAGGGAGAGGCAGAGGGATGGAGAGAGAGGGAGAGAGAAGCAGATACCCTGCAGAATGCAGAGCCAGATGCAGGAATCGATCTCACGACCCTGAGGTCATGACCTGAGCCAAAATTAAAAGTGGGTCCCTTGGGCGCCTGGGTGGCTCAGTGGGTTAAGCCGCTGCCTTCGGCTCAGGTCATGATCTCAAGGTCCTGGGATCGAGTCCTGCATCAGGCTCTCTGCTCAGCAGGGAGCCTGCTTCCTCCTCTCTCTCTGCCTGCCTCTCTGCCTGCTTGTCATCTCTCTCTGTCAAGTAAATAAATAAATAAATCTTTAAAAAAAAAAAAAAATGGGTCCCTTAACCAACTGAACCACCCAGATCCCCCTAATTTGACTACTTGAATTTGAATTCTCTTCACCTGGGTTTCCCAAAAAGTCTCACATAAGATAAATCTTTATATTCAAATATTTTATTGGTGAATGAGATTTGGATAGGAGAGATTAGGGACAGGAAGAGCGAAGGAAGGAAGGAGGCAGAGTCAACACACAGGAGTGCTATCAAAGTTGACCACTACTCCATGTGACTTACTGTTCTGTCCGTGAGATTGCCTGACGAGCCACATTAAACTCATCTCAAGAAAGCCCTTCTAATGAGGAAAGGGATAGGATTTAGTGGCTGGTCCCATTGGACCATTAGCTTCTAGGGACCATTAGCTTACTGCTAGCTAGTACATGTATGCCAAATATTCTGCAAGGCGTCATCCAAGGAAGCTCTGGAGCACAAGGAAGAAATCCAAACTGAAGGTACAGAGCTGAGACGAAAGACTTTGAGAGTGCTCTAGTGTGGCACCCAAGCAGAACCAGGGAGGCTGAGATGACCGGAAGTGAACAAGAGACACCCAATGTATTTGTCTTTCTTGTGCATTTACAAGAAATAAAGCAAAAGCTGTTAAAGCATTGACTCCATTAGCAGAAAAAGTTTGCAAATAATTAAATGATGCCTGATTTATATGCACTATAGCAATTATGTCAAATAGACACTGGAATTAATCTCAATAGTGATTCCACGTTTTAATTCAATTCATGAAATAAGAGTAAATAAACCACTCGAAAGTTCATTTGGTCAAGGCTGAAACGCCTGCCATTTCTTCTATTATTGTGAATGCTATCATAAAGTTAGTTTAAAAGTTCAGCACTGAAGATAAAATAATTTCTGTTTCCGGTAATAACACAAATATGAATTTTGGTGGGGCACAGTGTTGAGGGGGAAGTAATGCTTGCGTTAAGTGAAGAAACTTAATTTGGAGTAGGAAAGTATTTGAAATTGGTGGTGGGGTGCATATCATTCATAACTGTATCTTGCTGTTGCTCTTGGTGAACAGGCTGATTTGAAAGCAAATCAAATTGGCTTTCTTAATTTGTAAAAGATGAAAATGTTGGAGAAGTTACTTTACCTGATTGAAAGACTTGCTGTGAAGCTATATAAATTGAACAGTGAAGATTTGGTGTAAGGATAGATACCTACATGAATGGAATATATATGTAGCCCAGAAAGAGACTGATACATAAAGTATCAGGAGCGTTTTGACAAAGTGTTGAAATAATCTAACAGGGAAAGAGTTTTCTTTGCCCAGGAAGTAGAAGTGTTTCAACTGGAGATTCATATGGAAAAAATGAGCCTTGTCCCTTACCACCAGCCTTACATAAAATTTAATCATAATCATAATGAAAATGGATCATATGCTGAAATGTCAAAGCTAAACAAACTTCTAGAAGAAAATATATAAGAAAGTCTTTGTGATTTTGGGAAAGTAAAGTTTTCCTAGCTAGGACACAGAAAATACAAACTGTAAATGAAAAAACTTGATAGATTGAATTTCACTAAAATTTAAAGCTTCTTCTCTTCTAAAGTACCATTACAGTAAAAGAAAAAGTAAACCATTGACTAGGAGGCAATATTCATAACATATCAAACCTGATAAGGGACTTGAACC
Organism: Mustela erminea; assembly: GCF_009829155.1. Taxonomy (NCBI): domain Eukaryota; kingdom Metazoa; phylum Chordata; class Mammalia; order Carnivora; family Mustelidae; genus Mustela; species Mustela erminea. Next base: position 84,441,742 of record NC_045622.1, on the reverse strand, counting down.
TAAAATATATAATGAGCACTTGGAACTCAATAATAAAACAAAAACCCAACTAAACATAGGCAGAAGATTTGAACAGAAACTTCACTAAAGCAATTACACGAATGGCTAACAAGCATATGAAAAAAATACTTTACGTCTTTAGTCATCAGGGAAAAGCAAATTAAAACCACAGTGAGATTGCACTACATGCATATTAAAATGGCTAAAATTAGAAAGAATCCCAGTACCAAGTGTGAGTGAATGTGGAATAACTGGAACTCTCGTTGGCTGCTGGTGGGAGTGTAAAATGGTGCAGCTACTTTGGAAGACAGCTTGGCAGTTGCTTTTATATGAAAACATTCACTTTTCATATAATCCAGGAATTATGCTCTTAGGGTTTTTTTTTTTTAAGATTTTATTTATTTGATACACACACAGAGAGATCACAAGTAGGCAGAGAGAAGGGAGGAAGCAGGGAGCCTGATGCGGGACTCGATCCCAGGGCCCTGAGATCATGATCTGAGCCGAAGGCAGAGGCTTAACCCACTGAGCTACCCAGGCGCCCCTGCCCTTAGGTATTATCCAAGAGCATTGAAATCCTATGTCCACACAAAGACTTGTTCTTGAATATTCATATTCATAATCTTTTAAAACTGGAAAACAAGTGAATAGATCAAGAAAGTGTGGCACAACCATATGGTAGAACACAGCTCAGCAATTAAAAAGAACAAGCTACTGGAATGAATGAACACTTACTTTAAAGAATCTCAAAGTATGTTGGTTGAAAAAAGCCAGATCCAGAAGACTGGATACTGTAAAATTCCATTGAATGAAGCTAGAGCAGGCAAAACTTATTTCTATATGAGAAAGCAAATCACGGTTTCCGTGGGACCAAGGGGTATGGGATGGTGAGACTGACTACAGGAGGAATGAAGGAACTTCTGGGTGTGATATAAATACTTTATAGCTTAATTATGTTGGTGGTGAAAATGCCTCATCCTCAACCCCATTCCCATTTGCACGTCCTCATTTCCCACCGTTTCTCCTCAGCCCCAGCTACCTCCTCTATGAAGCCCTTGTCTCAGGCCAGATCTCTGTTCTCTCAGCCCTTTAATTTTCTAGGATAATTTATCACATATTTTATCCATAGTTTTTTAAGGGCATGTTTTATCCCTTCTTTCATTTTCTAAGTGCTTTAAGGCCAGAGAGGTGGCATCTTATTCATCTTTACATTACCTGTAGTTCCTAGCACAGTGGGCAGCCCCTAGTATGCACTCAGTAAACATTTGTTAAATAAATGACTACGTGAAGGAAAGAACAAACAACCCAATGACTGACTGACTGACCGACAGAATGAATGAATGAATGAATGAATGAATGAAACCTCTGTTTAGCACATGTGTTGAGCATAACAGTATCACAGTGAAGTGAAACAGATTTTGAAGTCCTTTTGTTTCATTACATTTGTGATCATGGATAAAGTTTGGAAGTCCATTTTAAGGATAAGGTCTGTGAACATGACATAGTTTAAAATCTTCCTTTCTCCCATCAGGATTTCTTGTGGTTTATTAGAAGGCATTTGACATCCTGCTATAAAAAGAAAAGGGAAGTTCTGAAGTGTGGCGGTCCTGATTTAAAAAGGTCTTGATCCATCGTTTTGCTTTCCACCCGGACAGCACGTTCCAGCAGAGACAGAGTCCAGCCAGCAGCCCAGATACTGACGTGTGATGCCCATTGTTTGCAGATTCTGCCCCCAGTGTTCTTCCGAGAGGAAGAGCTGAGATTTTTATCTGATCGAAATTCAGGCTGAGCGAGCCACCCCAGTCATCACGGTTCAGAATTTTTTTGTATGTCCTCCATGGTGATTAGCACGTTGCCTCACACATAGTAGAGGAGCATGAGTCAGAAAATACTAATATTCACTGAATTACCAAATGAGTGAACAATCTAATTATCACACGAAGCAGGAAGGGCTGCCCTTTTGTCCTGAACTGTGCAACTGTGGACCTTCCAGGGACGTGGGAGTACTCTACTGCTCAGCCTCCCAGCTTCTAACTTTAGACAGCATTTAGAGGTAGCGTTTAGCTCCAGTGACACAGATCTACCAAGAAGGACTACACTTGCCAACACCTTTGCTCCTGTGCCTAAGACTCCCAGCTGAATTAAGACAACGAACGATCAATCAGCCAGTGTTTATTAGGCTCTCACCATATGTACACACAACACTGTTAAGACTAACAAAATTTACAAATCAAATACAGGACACTGTTCTTGCTTTTCAAGAACTCTACATCTTGTTGGGATGAAACATTAAAATAGTCACAAAATAAAGATAATGCAAATCTATAACAAAATATCAAGTCGCTTGGTTTGGGAAATAAGGAGGTGCTGAGTTGAGAGAAGGAATTGATTGAGCTACAGAAACTTGTGCCCTAGGGGGTGGTTAATGTTTGAAGGTAAACACCATGCAGGTTGTTTCAGAGATGTCCCAGCCCCAATTCCTTATGTGCTGCCAGCATTGCTTCTAAACCAATAGCGGTTCTTTCAATGTTGCCATCGGGCCTGGTTCTCAGGCTGGGGAAGTGAGCTCCAGGCACAAAGCTGCCATCAAAGCCTAGAGTACCTAGAAGCAGCCTGGACCAGACAGAGTATGGATGTAGGGCTGCCAGAAGTGTGAGTTAGAGACAGAGAGAGAGAGAAGGCAGAAGTGGAAAGAAGACAAAGGGTGAAAACAAACAGCTCTCAGACATAGGGAGAGGCTACAATCAGGAAGCTGACCTGCTAGGTCATCTATCAAGAAGCTCTGACAGGGCAGGAAGACAGGTGTGAACCAGCTCAGGTGATCTGGATTGTGGACATTGCAGCTGTGTTGGAAGCCAAGGGGGTGAAGAATAGAAAGGGGAAAGTAGAGATTAGAATGCAAAGAAGTTAGATCAGAGGTAGAGAAACTTTATTTAAACAACCACCAGCTAACGATTAGTCAGACTAAGAAGTCCAGAAATAGGATTTTGATCTAATCTTTGTCTTGAGGAACTCCAACCTGAATCCAAAATATTTAACCTTGCCAGTGTTGTCACTTATACCAAACTGTGCCGCAGAGACTTGGGAATGAAGAATAAAATTTATTCAGGTTGGTTTGTTCCATGTGACTGCTCAGTTCCCATATACCTGTCTCACCAGTGTTTTTCAATTTCTTGTACATATAAATCATATTTGCACCTCAGGAACTTTGCACATGCTGTTCCCTCTCCAGAGAACTCCTTTGCCTTGAGTCTTCAAATGTCATCTCCTCGACCATCGAACATTGGTTCCCATCAATTTTCAGCTTGGTTGAGTCTCTGTTGAAGACCTCACTGGGGGTGGATTCAATCTGTGGTGGGCCACCTGGTTTAAGGAGACCTGGCCGTATCCCGAGGAAGCTGCTCCGTGGTGCTTGGTGGGTAGCATGGGACAGACTTGATGATTTGGAGGAGCCAGGGAACACTGGTCATGATCAGGCATGGACCATTCAAACTTAGCTTCATCTGAGTTAGAATGAATTTAAAGATGTAAAACGGAATGCAGTCAACTTCAGAATATTTTCATGCTTCTTGATGTATTGAGAATATAGACTCGATAAAAGCATGGGCATTCCTAGCCCACAAAAAACTGGCAGGTTTGGAAGTATAGCATAATCAAAGCCAAATATTTGCAGTGAGTTTTTAAAGCAGTGAGAACATTAAAAATAAACTTGGGATAGAAAGATGAAAGTATCTTGCTACATGCTTTACTAATTACACCATTTCTTACACCTGCTGTGAAAACTGATCAAAACTTTAGTTCATGATTTCAAGAAGTATTGGTAGACCACATGGGCATTCAACACTAGAAACCAGGACAGTGACCTAGAATTTAGAACAAAGGGATAACTTTTGAAAAGGCCCTGAATAAATGAGCAGACACCCCTAAGTCAATTCTCACTGACTGCAGAAGACATTCAACTCTACAATTTTTATCACTTCTGTGGGTCTTGTGATTTTCTGAAGTAACGTGTGTAAGATTTCTGAATCTCAAATGACAATAAAAATGATCTAACAATAAGATAGACTACTATATGTAGGACTATTTTAAAAAATCCTTATGAGAGGAGTGGTACATGGCTGGCTCAGTCTGAGGAACATGTGACTCTTGATCTGGAGGTCATCAGTTCAAGCCCCATGTTGGGTGTCGAAATCACTAAAAATAAATAAATAAACTTAAAAAAATAAGATAAAAACTCTTAAAAATTTCTTTAAAAAGAACATTATAACTTTCTTATCTGAAATCAATTTATCCATCTTTAGAAAGACTCAGACTTTGGGCATGGCTCTCTTGTCAACAGATGAGCCAGTTTCTTCCACCCCATGTACATGTCTCAAACCCCTGAGACTGTCTAAAATGTCTGTTGGGAACCCCAACTTCCACAGCAAACAATTTTTAAGAACGTACACCTTAGTAATCATACTTGATCTGGACTTTTAAGAGTTGTAGAGGAGAAACAGGTGAAGGCCTCCAATTATGGAATGACAGTCCTGGGAATCAAAGGTATGGCATATAAGGAATGATATTGTCAATGATATCGTAATAGTAATGTAATGAGACAGATGGTGGCTACATTTGTGGGGAGCATAGCCTAATGTATAAACTTGTCAAATCACTAAGTTGTACACCTGAAACTAATGTAACATTATGTGTCAACTATACTCAAAAAATAAACTGAGTAAGAAGAAGAGAGGAAGACACACTAGGAAGGCACGGGTCCATGGAATCCCAAGACTAGACAGGACCTTATTTTTCTCTGGCCCAATCCTATCATTGTTTATATGCAGAAGCTGAGTCCACTAAGATCAAAAGATTTTCCAAGAGTTACTTGGAATCTGTGGCTCTTTATGCCCATTTTGATGTCTTCAGAAAGATTGTTAGGATGGTTTAATTCTTTCATTCAGTAAGTGATTGTGGAAGGCCTATTGGTGTGCCGAACGTGACGCCAGGTGTTGGGATGATCTACTGGGGGACGCAGATACCATCCCTAATTGTGTGGAGCTTAAAATCCACTAAGGAAAACAATTGTGATGAAGGTGGATAGGGTCACGTTAAGGCAAGTGCAGGATAATTTATTCACTTATTCAACCAAAAATTATTAAATGTCTCCTGTGCACCAGGCACTGTTCCTCTATCAGTGAGAACACAGCAGAAAACAGACAAAAAAACCTGTGCTCAGGGAGCTTAGGTCGTACCAGGGGAGTCATATAATAAATACAGTGAATAAGATAATTAATACTAAGTTAGAAGGCAATAAACAATGAGAAAGAGGAAAAATGGAGCTGGGGACAGGGGTGCTGGGGGCAGTGGAGGTCTGATGGAAGGCCTCATTGAGAAGGGGCATTTGAGTGAGGCACTGAAGAAGGACAAGGAAAAAGCCAGCTGAGGGAAGACTGTTCCTAAGGCAGGGTATGCCTACCAGGTTTGGAGACTCCCCCCAAGGACAGTGTGGTGAGGGGATGTGAGTGAGTGATTAGGAAGCTCCTTGGGGCTGCACATCAGGGCCCCAAGCCAGGGTGAAGGGTGTGTGCGCTGCCTTGCGCAGTACCCGTGAAGTTCAAGGCCAGGCCTGGCTCTCCTTTCTAAACTTGCTCAGATCTCCAGCCAGCTTACCCACTTAGGAAGTCGCCCTGCCCTTGTAGAGAACAAACATTTACAAAAGATGGCCCAGAATTTTGGTTCGGTCTTATTCAGGGAAGCCAACTATTCCAAAGGCAAACCCCACAACTTGGGAAGGACTAGTCGTCGCATTCCCCCAGCATGAAGGAGAGTGCTGCCCGCCCCTTCACGTGGACCCATGATTGTATAGTTAAAGGTATAAATGAGATTGATCTTTTTTCTCCTCCTCTCTTCTTTCCTTTCATAGAAAACAAGGTTCCCCGTGTTTGCCTTAATTTTCCCTTCATTAATCTTATTAGAGCTTGGCAAAGCTTGTTCCATGAGAGCCCCGATGGGGAATGTTTGCTTTACTGAAGTTCACCATTCTCCTATTCAAATCACTAATTTCCATGGTTTCACTTCAGTGGCTTTGTGCTCCTCAGGCCTTTCCGGAATGAGCTCAATTATCAACCCAGAGTGAATCTGAAACCTGATTCAGTCTTCTTACGATCTGATTAAAGAAATGGGGTTTTATAAATGTCACTAAAGAAATAGTCAGACCTAGACTGCTAGAGGCTCGCCAGGCAATAATTTTCTCCTGTGAACTTGTGGCTTATTATCTTTCGAATATTTGAAGCAGATCAGTGGTCCGGTGGTCATTGTGTGTCTTAGGGGGTTAAGATTTTACCATGAAAAACATTCTTTATAATACTTGGCATGCACATTCCAAAAAAAAAAAAAAATCCTATCAAGAGACTGGCAGTTTTTAAATTAATTATTTGAGCTTGAACAATTCAAAAGCATCATCAAATTAAAACAAGGTAATTTGGCACAGAGGTTATTGCCCATCATGTCTTCTAATTACTTTTCTGTATTTTGAAAAAACAAAAACAAAACATTAAATGCTGAGATAATGAACTTTGGGGGCGGCGTTCCGCAGCAATCCCCTTGGTGATGGAAAAACAGCACTGACTTCCAAACAGACCCATCTGATCATTCTCAGAAAGATCTGTCTGTAGAAAGTGGCAAGAGTAAGACTCAGTCTCCTCAGAATGCCTTGACAGCACGCTAGCTGTAAACTGCACACAGGGTTATGAGCAAAGAGAGTAAAAAGAAAAATAGAAGGGCACTCTCATAGAGCATGGGTGGGTCAAAGGATAAATGTGTGTGTAATTTTGATAGTTATGGCCAAATTCTCCTCCGTACGAATGCACTCTTATATCCTACCTGGAATGTATGAGAGGCCTGTTCCCTCACAGCCTCACGGTATTATCAAGCTTTGGGTTTCTGCCAGCTAATAGGTAAGAAATGGTGTCTCAGTGTGGTTTTAATTTACAGTCCTCTTATGCAATAAGTTGAGCATCTTATCATATACTTAAGAGTCATTTGTATATCTTTTTCTATAAACTGCGTGGTCATGTTATTTTTTTTTAAATTTATTTATTTGAGAGAGCGAGAGAGCACAGGAGAGAGCAGAGAGCACAAGGGAATAGGGGAAGGGAGAAGGAGAACCAGACTCCTTACTGAGCAGGAAATCAGTCTGATTGATGCAGGAGCGCCCTGAGCCAAAGGCAGAGGCTTAATTGACTGAACCACCCAGGCGCCCCTGCAGGGACATGTTTTATGCCCATTTTTCTATCAGGTTTTGCCATTTTTCTTCTCAATTTTAAAAGTCCTTTAAGCAATAGGGAAATTAGCCCTTTATATTAAGAGTTGCAAATACCCTTGCCATTTATTTTTGTTGTTATTGTTTGCCTATGTTTTGTTTCTCCATTAAAAAGCCTTAACGCAGGGGCGCCTGGGTGGCTCAGTGGGTTAAAGCCTCTGCCTTTGGCTCAGGTCATGATCCCAGTGTCCTGGGATCCAGCCCCGCATCAGGCTCTGCTCAGCAGGGAGCCTGCTTCCTCCTCGCTCTCTCTCTCTCTGCCTACTTATGATCTCGATCTGAAATTAAATAAATAAAAAATCTTAAAAAAAAAAAAGCCTTAATGCATTCAAATTTATTAGTTTTTGTTTTCTTTTTATTGCTCCTAGGATTTGAGTCATAGTTAGAAAGGCTTTCCCCACTACAGATTTTAAAGAAATTTGTCCACGTTTCCTTTTAGTAAAAGTTTTTAAATAAATTTTATTTTGTCATTTGACTTTTTCTTTATTTCATAGAATTTTTAAGATTAATCAATCAAATGTTTTTGTATTTTATCATTAACATCCTTTCTGATTTAAAACTAGTGTGTGTTAATAAGAAGTTAAGAAATGTATAGAGAAGCAGGGGCAGAAATTCCAAAGAGTTTACATATGTGCATGTTTCCACTTTTTAAAAATCATATTGTATATTATTGTGATAATACTGCCTATACAATTTTGTATCCTCCTCTTTTTCACTCAACATTCTAATATAAACCCTTTCCCATGGTATTAAAAGCAATTCATAAACATGGATTGTAGTGCCCACAAAATAATCCATAATTTGAAATATTGTATGTACTTACTCATTTTCCCATTGCTGATTTAGTTTTTTGGTCAAACTTTCATTTCTTAACTGTTTCTAATTCGTAACTAACTCTGTGGCTACTATATCTACACAGTTCAGTTTGGAAGATGGATTCCAGAAAAGGAATTGTTTTGTGAAAACCTAAGCACTTTTTTTTAAAAAAGATCCTGATACATAATACTTAATTGCTTTCTAGAAAGGTTATAGCAATTAGTGTTCCCACCAGCAATATGTGACATTCTCACTGCATCTTAATATAGCATTTTTGGGAAATACATTTCCCACCATCAAACTCATTTTTTGAATCTAAAAGAAAGTAAAATTTTTAGTATGGAGCAGATAGAAGTATTATCCAGAATACCTTTGCATTTACCAATAAACTTAGTTTATTTCCTCCTTTCATGTTGTATAAGTCAAGATAGTCATAGTTATACAATCAAAACACTACTAAAATTCCAGATGTGTAATTTGCACCCAGTTAATAATAAAAAAAAAACTTACATTAATTCTTCTAACAAACAATAATTTATTAGGAGTACCAGGCCCTCTCTGGGCCACCTGAGCTATGTTAGTGAACAAAACAGACACCCCTTCACATATTTAAGTTACCTGGCCAAATCCTGAAGGCATCTGAGCTTGTTGCATCTACTTAATATATCTGTCTTGCACTTATTCTTTTGCAAATTTTCATTCATGCATTTATCAAATACACACACATATGCATATTGATTGCTTACATTGAGCCAGACGCTATTCTGGAATCTCAGGATAAACCAGAAAATGAAACAAAGACCCTCCCTCCTGTCTTCTATAGGGGAGCATACCATACACACTAACTATAATAACTAAGTAAATTATATAATACGTTAGAAGGTGGTAAGTGCTATGGGAAAACAGAGTAAGAGAAGTCGAAAGTGACAATGCACTATGTAGGTGGGGCCTTCAACTTCCTCCACTATTTTTTTTCCTGTTAAATTCTCTTTGGAGACTAAAATATTTTAAAATCTTACTTTAACTTTTATTTTGAGCAAATTTTTAACTTATAAAAACAAGTGGTCAAAATAGTGTAGAGGATTCCTGGATACCTTCTCCCCACTTCCGTGATTGTGAACATCTTACAAAACCATAGTATAATTTTCAAACATTGATACAGTTTGAATATCACTACTTTCTCCACTAATATTCTTTTTCTTTTCCAGGATCTTATGCAGCTTCTCCAGTGCATCTACCTGTTAAATCTCCTATCTCCTTTCTTAAGGTTTTCATATCTCTCATAACCCAGACAATTTTGAAGAGTACTCCTAATTTTGTAGAATGTCTCTCAATTTGGATTTTTTAAATTTTTTTCTCACAAATGAACTAAGGTTATAAATTTTTGGCAAGAACACTACAGAAATGATGTTATGTCCTTCTCAAATCAAGGGGTTTATGATGTTGATATGTTTTATTATTGGAGATTGTAACTTTGGTTACTTGGTTAAGTTGGTATCTGCAAAGGTTTATCCACTATCAAGTTATGAACTTTCCCTTCATAGTTAATAAATATCTTGAGGGAGATACTAGGAGACTTTGCACATCATCTATTTTTTCCACTGATTTTTCTTTTTTTTTTTACGCTTCATTCAGGGTTTGAACTTACAACCCTGAGATCAAGACCTGAGCTGAGATCAAGAGTTGGATGCTTAACTGACTGAGCCACCCAGGTGCCCCTGTACACTGATTTATTTATTCATGTATTTTTTGCCATTCACCTGTAGAGCTTGTCTACAATAAGAATTACTGTAATATTTACCTAATAGTGATTTTCTACTTCCACCTTTCCTTCTACATCCATTCATTGGAATTCTACTACAAGAAAGAGCTATCTCTTCTTAGTCATTTATTTATTTACCTACTTATTCACTATATTTATAGCAGTTTGGTCTCATGAATATTCATGTTATTCTATGGGCAAAATCCAATGGTATCAGTATTGGTTTTGTTGCCCAAATTGTCCTAACTTGTCTATTAGGAATGTTTGTAAGTAGACTTTTGTTTTCTTTTGACATGCCCCCATCTTATTTAGAACACTTCCCTCCTTTCTGGCTTCACAATGTTTTCCAGACTCATCTTATATTTTCCCAGCTCTGTCCCTGCCCCACTATCTCTCCAAGCAGCCTTGGTTCCTTTTATTGGGGAATGGTGTTTACAAACCAAGATCTGGGCATAGTTGTGCTCATTGCGACTGGAGGCCATTGCTTCTAGGCCCTCTCAGTAGACAGAGCTAGGAAGTATTCTAATTTTAAACCATGCATATATACCCATCATACCATCTACATCTCTGTATGTATCTTCCTATGTGTACATATCTGTGTGTATGTGAGTATACATACTTATAAAATACATATATTCATGTATATATATGTCTACATATATGTGTGTGTACATAATAATATGTATTTATGTTGATAACTTGGATTCTAATCCACAGGGTTCATTTTAACCTTTCCCCTTTCTTTACTTGTAACTTCTTTCTCTAACACAGAGAAACCCAGCTGTGATTATCCACAGCCTATTCATTTATTAAATGTTCTAGTCAATGTTTAGTGAGATACAGATTTTTTTCTTTTAGATACAGATTTTTAAGTAGAAAACAGCATTTGAATGGTGTTTTTTTGCCTTTAACCTGACAATACCTAGTCAAGATAACTGTTTTCCATAGTTACTTAAGTCAATTCTTTCCATCCCCTGTTTTTAGTGTAGTTATGGTATTCATCTGTCAGTGTTTGTCAATGTTAGAGTTCAAAAGTTCCCTCTACATCCCAGTTGGTTTTGCTTGTTTATTTTTAAAGGCATATGAAAAGTTTATTGAAATATTACTATGTTTTAAGAAGAAGGGCTGTATGAAAATATAGATTCAGAGGTGTTATCAGCCTTTTAAAACTCAGTTATTGGTACAGTGTTAGCAATCCAATCACTATTTATTGAATAAAAGATCTTATTTACAGGTAAATGCAAAATTGTGATAAGCTAAAAGTATAGTTATAGTATTTGAAGATAAATGATGGCATTGGAAAACACATGGCCGGGAAAGAAAAAAAATGGAAAAAAATTTAACAGAATCAAACAAAATCAGAGGAAAAAATTAGCCTCAGATTCTCACTCTGACATTTTTGACTAAATTCTATACCTTTCCAATCAGTACTTATAAGGAGTTTCACAAACATTTGAGAAATATCAACTTTGTCAAAGATCTCTGCAAAACTGGGTTATGTCCATATCAGAGTTTAAGTTAGCTAGAAAACAGAGTTGTCCATAATGTTATTCTCATATTTTTATGTGTTTTTTTTTTATTTCTGTAGAATCTGGGTGTCTTCTTTCTATTTCCTCTGTCACATAAGGAATTTAAAGAACTTTCAAACAAAAAACACCATTATTTCACATTATAAATCCACATGTTTCCTCTGAGGAAACGCCATTATAGGCTACAACTAATTTAAATTTCCCAATAATTTAAATTTCCTTGTTCAAAATGGGGGTGGGGTTGGAGGACTAGGGGAAGGTTTTACTTCCTTCTGTTATTAGTTGTGCCATACCTTCCATTGTCATTTTTTTTTCCCGGGTCATGTTAAAAAAAAAAAAAACAGTAAACACAAGTTTCTTTATAAAGTCTGTGAACATATTTTCTTTTTCGAAGTGGGGAGATGAGCAACAAGATACATCACGAGGATAACGACCTAGACCATAGAAAACGTTTTCTGAGCAAAGTCTGAGGAAGATTCCTGTCAGCTGGATTTCTCCTGCACGTTGGGTTCAGCCTGGCTGTTAAGTGTCAAGTCAAGTGGCCCTGAGGTTGCAGATATTCCCACACATACTTTTTTGCTCACAAACTAGAATGTCCACCAGAACAACACTTTTCCCTGAGTTCCTCACTGACACGTCTCCTTGGCCCTCATCCTCCTTTTTCCTGCCAAACTGTGCTTTCAGGAAAGACTCTGCATCGGGTTACTCCAACTTCCATGAATTAAAGCCCAGAAGACAGGGAAAATGAGAAGGAAACCAGCATCTGGGGCCATATTCCAGGCACTGTGCGAGGGGATCTCCATATATTCCTTTTTCAAAAATGTTTTAAGCCTTATGTCTAAAATGAGAAATGGTGGGGATTTGACCACAATGTTCAAAAGATTTTAGTGAGAAAGTTTTTAAAAAATTATTCTAACAGATAGAGTGAGCTGTGAAAGGTGGCGCTACTCTCCTCACCCCACCAGGAGGGCCGGGAGCGGCATCTACCTTTAACTTTTGCTCCTCTCTTCCTCCTGCTCTGGCTAATCTGGCTCCTCACATACTAGATTCTGCAGTAGTAGCTGAAGATTAAGTTGTTTTTACTGACAATCAGAGCAGATTCTGTTCTCTGACTGAGCTCATTTCACAAATATTTATGGAGCTCCTGCTTCATAAGTCTCACTTCCTCTACAGAATGATTGGAAGAGGATGTAGAGGATATGAAGCATCACCCCTATCTTCAAGAAGCTCACAGTCCTCGGATAAACAACACACATGGAGTGTAATTAGAGAATATGTGTGTGTCTAGGAGGGGCGTCTCTATGCTTCCTAATCTCTGTCAGGCTCCAGGAGCCTCACGAATCCCGAGTGGAGTGTTCCGATATCCCTGTAACCTGCTGTAAACACAGCCACTTTCTCTGGCTCTCAAACAATAATAAACATGGTGCGCGAGCGATAAATAACTCTATGGGGGCTGTTCTGTTTCCAGTTGGAAGGAGCCTCCTTATCCTTGTTCATGCTAGACTGGATTTAGGGGTTTAGGCTTGGTGTCACAGTGCTTTTCTCCCTCAGGATGCATGAGTTTTCCCTAGCTCTTACCTTGATTCATGCAGCAGGGTCTCTGCGCTCTCACCAGAACGTGGCTGAGTGAGAGGGAGTGCTGGTGTCTTGTCTTCCCAGCAGAGTTGAGAGAGATACCTGAGTACCTCATACCAAGAACATCCCCATCTCTCTGGGTGTGTTTTCCCTGCTGGTGATCAGTACCGAACAGGAGAAGGAGGCAATCAGGCTGATCACGTCCACTGTGAACTTCCGCTCTCCTTCCCCCTCCGTGGAGTCCTGGGTGTGGAATGGAATTTGGTTCCATGTGCATTTTCTCAGGAATCACCCAGGACTTGATGGGAAAAGTGACTACTAACTCTACTCTTACACCCACCCTGGCCAGTGTCATTGAGATAGCAGCTGTTCCAGCAGTTAAGAGACTGAGGCGTACCATGTTTTCTGACAGGCTCTTCGCTCCTGGCTGGTGTGGTGGTGGGCCTGGTCACCCTGGTCAACCCAAATTCTGTGGCCAGCCCACAGAATTTGTCTGTTCAAGCACACACACCATCTCCTCACCCTGAGAAGGTAGTTGCCGAGAGACCTCTGGTGAGGAAGACAGTGTCTCTTGCTGCCAGCTTTCCTTTGCCTGTGTCTCAAAATCTAGAAAAAGCTGAAGACAAAGAGAACGTCCCAGGAAAGGAAACCAGATCGTGAATAGCTAAACTACTCTGGTTTTACAGAGAAATAAAACAGTTAGGAGTCTCTGACAAACCTAACGCTTTAGAACCCTTTGGATTAAATCTAAAAGATAGCAACCAGGAAGACAAAGCCAGTATTTCTATTTACTTTGTTGAATGTCCTGCTGAACTTGGGTAAAGATCCCACCGTTTTGTCTAGAGTTTCTAAATAGTAGCTGGGAGAAGCTTCTGTAATCCTTTGGACTCTGTAGAGGTAGGGGTGGGGGAGAAAACAAGTGGCACGCCCTCTTTATCATTGTCTATAGGATTGCATGTGTACTTCTAAAGTATGGACATTGTATTTTTGGGGTATTTACAAGTCATGGGAAGATATTTACAAGTCATGTTGGCTACCTCAGGATAGGGGGAATGGAGACAGCAAGGCTATTAATTTTGTTCCTTTATACCTCTGTTCCAACTGTTACAATAAGCATTTCCTTGTATGTTTATACTCAGGAAATAAAGCATTTTGTTTTTAAAAGTAGCTAGAGAGTTTGCTTGTGAGCTGGAGGCTGGGAGGAGGATGAAGTCAGATTCTTGCTAATCAGGCAGGATCATGTTGGGGCACAGGGAGCCCCTCCAGCTGAGCAGAGACTGCCCCCGTAGGCTGTTCTGCCCCTAGCCCGACGCTGAGGCTGGCCGTTGGCAGCTCCTCAGTCCCAACCTCTAGGACACATCAGTGCGGTGATCCTTCAGGAATCGGGCTAGACTTGCGGCTGGAGGGAGGAGTTTGAAACCCAGGGAGCTGAGGAGCAGGGAGCACTGCCGTGGGGCCCAGAGTCCCATAGTGTGTTTCCTTACAGCCAGAACTGAGCAGCCACCCTGGGGGCCAGAGAGCACGCCGAAGCTTTGCCAACATCTTGTTTCATCTCCCTCATGCCTACGCTGTCGGGATGTTATCCCCCAACTCCCAGACGCAGAACAGAAGTTCAGAAAGCTGAGTGATTCCTCCGAATTCGCTCAGCTTTCAATACAGGGTGACAGGGAAACTATCATTACGGTGGTAGAGTTGTACTATATGAAAACGCGCGTGTAGAGCCACACATATTTACACACTTAGAGTATATGCTCTACAGCCCCCTAATTGTTCCAGCAATTTCTCAGCTCTGGGTAACCTGTAATCTACAGTCCTCTAAAAACCAACAAGCATACCGGATTTATTTCAAGCTTCCATAGGGCCTGGCCTGTCAGAGACACTCGCTGAATCGTAGTTGAACTGTATTTACTTGTTGGACACAATACGGACAGGACTCAGACGCCAAAGAGGTTGGAATCGAAGCACGCCAGAATGAGGAGGCAGTTAGGTGCAGGTCTGGCCTTGGGAGAGCCTCTGTAACACTGTTTCAGGCGCAGAAAGTGTTCTGATTTCTCAGCCCACTCTTTCCTCATATCTCTCTCCTCTTCCTCTTCCTTTCCCTATAAAAACATCTGAGTTTGTGTTCTGGGATAAGAGAAAAATGCAGGTTCTACCCAATTTAGTTTTTCCTCTTCTGATCTGATTAGAATAAACAAGAGCCTCCTAGGACTTGTTAAAAAAAAATCCTTACTCAGATCTTAGATGAATTATTGCTGAGAGGTTTTAATTGGCTGTGGTTGGCTTCTGACCTCTTGTACAGATTGATTTATGAGGTGAATTTGCAATCCACTGTTGGAAAAATTGATAGCATGGTAGCAGATACAAGTTACTGTTTGAATAAGGCTTGGAAAATATTCATGCCATCCCAACCCCCACCGCAAACACCCAAATTCATGTCCACAGGCAACATTTCCTCAGAGCACCGATGGGCCCTAAATTCACCCTATGTGTTTGTTTTTAGAGTCAGATAAAGGTTGCCATTTTGTAGTCTGCTACGGGAAAAATAATAAAGTGAATAGAATAATCTGCTTTCTTTTTGCCTACAATTGTTCTTAAGCCTTCTGCCAGGTTTTATCTATGAAGATTTCTCTTTTAACAAAGAAGTGATTTGTTTTGTTTTGCGTTTTTTTCTTTTCCCACCCTTTTAGTATTTTGTGTGGTTCTTCAGAACACTCAATGACTTCTACTTGTGAACCACAGCCCTAGGGATTTTGGACAAGCTCTCTTTTTTTTTTTTTAAGATTTTATTTATTTATTTGTCAGAGAGAGCGAGCAAGCGCACAAGCAGGCAGAGTGGCAGGGAGAGGCAGAGAGAGAAGCAGGTTCCCCGCTGAGCAAGGAGCCCGATGTGGGACTGGACCCCAGGACCCTGAGATCATGACCTGAGCCGAAGGCAGCCGGTTAACCCACTGAGCCACTCAGGCATCCTAGACAAGCTCTTTTTGGACAAGTACAGCAGGTTCTCTCCCCTTGCTTCGGGAAGGAAGTCAGATTTGGAGGGACTGTGTAGCGCAAAAGTGAGCACACGCCAAGTGGTAGAGGTTGGCTCCACTTTAATTGATGTATCTGGAACTGGATACCCTTAGACAAATGGGAGACCTGAGGGTGGAGGAATGAGGAAACTGGGTGAAGGACATTAAGGAGGGCCTGTGATGTAATGCGCGCTGGGTGTTGTATAAGACTGATGAATCCCAGACCTGTACCTCTGAAACAATAATATATTATACGTTAATTAATTGAATTAAAATAAAAAGAAAAAAAGAAAGAAAAATGGGAGACCTGTGCTCAGTGATCTCTCTACTTCATATTACTTCTAGGATTCAGGACATAGTTCACATCCAATGAGCCATTCTTAGAAAACGGTTTAGAGATAAGCAAAGCATTTCCTTGTATGAATTCTTACAGCCTGTGTGTTACACTGATTTACATTGATAATCAGCCACTGATTATCTAGTTCCTGTCTCTTTTCTCTAAAGACCTTTTAAACCTTCCACAGCACTTTGCTAGGTGTAGAGTCAGTGCCTAATAATTTTGTGTTATCTTTGTTCATTTATTCATTCATTCAGCAAGTCTTTCTTGAGTGCCTGCCATGAGTAGATACTTAGTACAGTGGGGAGCAAACCAGATGTGGGCCTTAGCCTCACAGGTCTTACCTTCCGTAAGAAGGCAGACACTGAACAAGTAAAATACATAAATATGTCATTACAAATTATCACGTATGTGAAAAAAGAAAAAGAACAGGATGCTGTGGGGGAGAATAGAGGGGAATACTTACATTACGTGAGGCAGTCAAGGAAGAACTCCATTGAAGAGGCGACATTTAAGCTGGGACCTGAAGAAACCAGCCATTAGAATGGGGGAAACATTTCTGGCAGAAGGGACAGCATGTGCAAAGTCCCTGCACAGCACTAGGATTGAGCACATGTGGTCTAGGAGCTAGACTGTGTTGGGGAAGCATAGTGAGCAACACAGAAGGAGGGT
This sequence comes from Mustela erminea, assembly GCF_009829155.1. NCBI lineage: Eukaryota > Metazoa > Chordata > Mammalia > Carnivora > Mustelidae > Mustela > Mustela erminea. The sequence continues at coordinate 84,424,737 of NC_045622.1, read as the reverse complement.
GGATAGATGTCCAGAAGATCAGAATTGTTTAGGGTTTTCCAGCCTAAGTTAAGAAATCTGGATTTTTGTTCCATGACGGGGGGAAGACATACTGAAGATAGAACCTCACGTGGACACTGCACTGAACCTCTGATTAAGGAAGACTTCTTGTCAGCTTTGAGTCAACTGAAGTGAGGTCATGTCTTTTCAGAAAATTCAGTGTATCTCTTTTGGTATTTTTTTCAATGCATACTATATATCCTGTAGGTATACTACACTGGGTTAACACCTGCTTGTGTTCACTGAATATATGATAGCAGTATCCTCCTGTTATCAAATATTCTTCTACACCATAATTTTTTAAAAAGATTTTATTTATTTATTTGACAGACAGATCACAAGTAGGCAGAGAGTCAGGCAGAGAGAGAGAGGAAGGGAAGCAGGCTCCCTGCCGAGTGGAGAGCCCGATGCGGGGCTTGATCCCAGGACCCTGGGATCATGACCCTAGCCGAAGGCAGAGGCTTTAACCCACTGAGCCACCCAGGCGCCCCTACACCATAATTTTTAATGACTTCCTAACATTTTCCTCATGGATATACCATAATGGATCTCACCTTGCTCCTAGTAGACATTTGAATCTCATAACTTAGCAACAATATTAATAACTTAAGAATATACAACTCAAATAACAATGTACAGAACTTCCCTGCACATTAATTTTTGCACACATATGCCTGATTATTTCCTTAGGCAAAATTCCCAGATAAGAAATTAGTGGGCTGAAGGAATATGCTTACTTTTATAATTGGATCAAAAGTGCCACAGTCTCAGTCTGAAAGCTAACAGTTTACCTGTCCATGGGTGAAGTGTAAGAGTAGCCATCTCAATTAAAGTACTATTTTCAAATGGTGTGTTTTGGGCTACAGGGAAAATGGGAGTTACTTGTATCCACTTGGTGAGAATCTTGCCTCTCATAAGCTTTGAATACTATAAGTAATTACACAAACCTTAACCTGAAAGACTCTTGGTTTGTTTTTCTGGAACATAAAGGGGAGAATGCCTCAAAGAACATATGCAAAGATTAAGAACAATCATGTATGGAAAGGACCTAAGAGAATATAGATCTTCCTTGACTTATGATGGCATTATGCCCCAATAAGCCCACCCTAAGTCAAAAATACAGTAAGTTGAAAATGCATGTAATACACCTAACTGATGGAACATAGCTTAGCCTAGTCCATCTTAAATGTGCTCAGAACACTTACCTTAGCCTACAGCTGGGCAAAATCATCTAGCACAAAGCCTATTTTATAATGAAGTGAATATCACATAATTTATTAAATACCATACTAAGAGTGCAAAAGAGAATGGCTGTGTGGGTACAGAATGGTTGTAAATATAATTGTCACTGGGGCACCTGGGTGGTTCAGTGAGTTAAAGCCTCTGCCTTCAGCTCAGGTCATGATCCCAAGGGTCCTGGGATCGAGCCCCGCATCGGGCACTCTGCTCAGTGGGGAGCCTGCTTCCTCCTCTCTCTCTCTCTGCCTGCCTCTCTGCCTACTTGTGATCTGTCTGTCAGATAAATAAACAAAAATCTTTTTTAAAAAAAGGCAATTAAAAAAATATATATATGATCGTCACTGATCTTTGTGATTGCATGGCTGACTGGGAGCTGTGGCTCACTGACTTACTCAGCATCACAGGACAGAAGCACATTGCTGGCCCTGGAAAAGATCCAAATTCAGAATTCAAAGTACAGTTTCTTCCTTTTTTTAATTTTTAGTAGGCTCCGTGCCCAATGTGGGATTCAAACTCATGACTCTGCGATCCCTGAGGTCAAGAGTCGCACGTTCTGCAAACTGAAACAGCCAGGCACCCCTTGAAGTACAGTTTTTACTGAATGCATGTGGCTTTCCCACCATTGTAAAGTTGAGAAATCATAAATCCAACGATCATAGTCAGGCCCGTCTGGACCTACCCCGAATAAGTACTGACTGGTATTCTCTGCTCCTCCACCCATACACACACAGACATACACACACATTTGGGGTGTGTGTCTTATGGTTGTGAATTTTGACACTCTCTGGGGCAAATGAAAAAAGGAAAATTTTTGTCTCTATTATCACATCTTTAAGGCATTGGATAAAGTGTTTACCCACCTTCTCCTGGCAACTAAGAGTGTAATCTCGACATTCTGAGGTGAAACCTTTCCCACATGGATATTTCCTTTCTAAAGAGAAGACAAGACATCTTCGGCTAACACTGGGCTTAGAGACTCTTTGTTTTGCCTTAAACCTTTCATTATTTGTTCACATTATGAGGCAAAAACATGGCATGGGAGTAAAAGCCCCTTAACACCTGAGTCGGGGGGCTAAGTCTTGCCATTCACAGCTAGCTTGGCCTTGGGCAGTTTGTTTGTGCTCTCTGAACCTCATTTGCCCCCACTGCAAAATAATACTGTACCATTTCTCAGTGCTAATGTGAGGATTACATGACAGTAACATAAGCAAGACACTTAGACACTGCTGTGTCAATAAGTCAATACATGTTTGTGAATCCAAATCGCATATCCCCCTCCTAAGCAATGGATAGAAATGATATAAGATCCCATACTTCTTACATCTGTGAAAAAAGACATCTGCTCTTAGGTCTAACTCAGCCTTTTATTCCTGCAATGATCAACTGCCTCTCCTCTTCTATATGTGGTCTTAGAAAATCACAGTGCCAGGGGAGCAAGATGGCGGAGGAGTAGGAGACCTAAATACCATCAGGTCCCAGGAGTTCAGCTGGATAGTTATCAAACCATTCTGAACATCTACAAACTCAAAGGAGATAGAAGAAGAGCAGCAATTCTAGGAACAGAAAAGCGACCATTTCTGGAAGGTAGGACATGTGGAGAAGTGAATCCAAGGCACCAAATGGGAAGACAGACTGGGTGGGGGGGGGGTGGGGGGGCGGAAGGGCTGCTCCCAGAAAGCATAGAGCAGCAGAGCATAAAATCAGGACTTTTAGAAGTCTGTTCCACTGAAGGACATCGCTCCAGAGGCTAAGCAGGGAGTGGAGCCCTTTCAGGGACAGTGTGGTCTCAGGACCCATGGGGACATAAAAAGACCAGGGGTGTCATAGTGTGACAGAGCTCCCGGGTATCAGAGTGGGGAAGCCAGCTGCAACGACCGAGCCAAAGAGTTACATTAAACCATGATCCAAAGCAGAGTCAGGCTACTGCTCTTCGAGCACCTGCCCCACAGGTGGCAGATCTGGAGAGAACCCCTCCTTCCTCCGCTGGGAGGAGTAGCACGGGAGCACACTGCAGGAATCTGCTGGGTTTGGAGACTCCAAATGGGGCTGTGCACCAGTGATAGAAATGCTTGGTCACAGGCTGGGTGAGCTTGGAGTGCGGAGACCAGGGAGACAGGAGGAATTGACTGCTTTTCTCCGAGGGTGCATGGAGGAGTAGGGCCCTGAGCTCTCAGCTCTTCTGAGGCCAGAGATTGGGAGGCTGCCATTTTCATTACTGTCCTCCAAACCTCTACAGAAAGCATTCAGGGAGCAAAAGCTCACGAAAGCAAGCCCGAGGCAGATAATTTAGCCATGCCCCTGGCAAGGGTGGTGCAATTCTGCCTCAGGCAAAGACATTTGAGAATCACTGCAATAGGTCCCTATCCCAGAAGATAAGTAAGAACATCCAGCCAAGACCAAGCTCACTGAATGAGAACTGCAAAACTTCAGAGTGATGGGAATATAGCACATAGAATTCATGGCTTTTTCCCCATGATTCTCTAGCCTTTCAAGGTTACATTTTTAAATTTTATTTTTCTTGTTCTATTTTTTTAAATTTTTTCCTCTTTCCTCTTTTAATGTTTTTTAAACTATTTTATCTTATCAATACCTTTTAAAAATCTTATAAAATTTTTATTGTTAAAAAAATTTCATTGTTATACCCATATTCTATCCCTTCATTGTATTGAACCTTATTTTCCATATAGGTTTATATAGGTTTTTCTTTCTTTAAAATTTTGGAAAAAAAAAATTTTAGGATACAGTTTCTTCTAACAGATCAAAATATACCCTAAATCTAGCGCATAGCTTTGTTCTATTCTCCAGACTAATCACATTTTTTCCTCTTTTTTTTTTTTCCAACCAACTTCGTGTCTTATCAATTCCTTTTTAAATTTTCATCTTTATGGTCATATTCCATCCCTCATTTTAACGTGTGTGTGTGTGTGTGTGTGTGTGTGTGTGTTTATTATCTTTCTTTAAAATTTTGGGGAACAATTTCCTTTAATAGACCAATATACACCCAAAATCAAGTGTGTGGCCCTTTTCCATTCACCAGTCTAACACACACACACACACACACACACACACACACACACACACACACATATTCCCCCGCCCTACTTTCTTCTCCCCCTGGTTTGGAGTCTCTTCTGATTTGGTTAGTGTATATTTTTCTGGGGTTGTTGCTACCCTTTTAGTATTGTGTTCTCTCATTCATCTATTCTTATCTGGATAAATGACAAAGTGGAGAAGCTCACCTCAAAAATAAATAAATAAATAAATAAGAGGCAGTACTGATGCCTTGGTACATTACAGACATTAGTAAGATGTCAGAACTACAAAATACCTGGGTGGCTCAGTTGGTTAAGTGGCTGCCTTCGGCTCGGGTCATGATCCCAAGGTCTTGGGATCCAGCTCTGCATCGGGCTCTCTGCTCAGCAGGGAGCCTGCTTCCTCCTCCTCTCTCTGCCTTCCTCTCTGCCTACTTGTGATCTCTCTCTGTCAAATAAATAAATAAAATCTTAAAAAAAAAGTATGTCAGAACTAGAGTTCAGAATGACGACTATCAAGGTACTAGCTGGCTCAAAAAGGGCATGGAAGATACTAGAGAATCCCTTTATGGATAAATAAAATCCCTTTCTGGATAAGTAAAAGAACTAAAATCTAATCAAGTTGAAATTTAAAAAGCTATTAATGTAGTGCAATAAAAAATGGGAGCTCTTACTGCTAGGATAAATGAGACAGAAGAAAGAATTAGTGATATAGAAGACCAAATGTCAGAGAATAAAGAAGCTGAGAAAAAGAGAGACAAATAACTACTGGACCATAAGGGGAGAATTCGAGAGATAAGTGATATCATAAGATGAAACAATATTAGAAAAATTGGGAACCCAGAAGAAGAAAGAGAGAGGGTGGCAGAAGGTATATTGGAGCAAATTATAGCAGAGAATTTCCCTAATTTGGCTAAGGGAACAAGCATCGAAATCCCAAAGGCACAGAGAATCCCCCTCAAAATCAATAAAAATAGGTCTACACCCTGTCATGTAGTAGTAACACTTACAAGTCTCAGTGACAAAGAGAACATCCCCAAACAGTTTGGGATAAGAGGTCTGTAACAAACAATGGTAGAAATATTAGATTGGCAGCACACCTATCCACAGAGGCCTGGTAGGCCACAAAGGACTGGCATGATACATTCAGATCACTAAATGAGAAAAAATAGGCAGCGGAGAGTACTATAATCCAGCTAGGCTGTCATTGAAAATAGAAAGAGAGATAAAAAGCTTCCAGGACAAACAAAAACTAAAAGAATTTGCAAATACCAAAGCAGCCCTACAGGAAATGTTGAGAGGGGTCCTCTAAGCAAAGAGAGAGCCTAAAAGTAACAGAACAGAAAGGAACAGAAGCAATATGCAGTAACAGTCACCTTACAGTGCAATACAGTGACACTAATTCATATCTTTCAATAGTTACCTTGAATGTAAATGAGTTAAATGCCCCATCAAAAGACACAGAGTACCAGAATAGATTAAAAAAAAAAAACCAAGACCCATTGGTATGCTGTCTGCAGGAAACTCATTTTAGACCCAAAGACACCTCCAGATTTAAAGTGAGGGGGTAGAAAATAATTTACCATGCTAATGAACATCAAAAGAAAGCTGGGTTGGCAATCCTTATATCATATAAATTAGATTTTAAGCCAAAGAGATGAGGAAGAACACTGTATCATACTTAAAGGGTTTGTCCAACAAGAAGATCTAACAATTTTAAGTATCTATGTCCCTAACATGGGAGCAGCCAGTTATATAAACCATTTAAGAACAAAATCAAAGAAACACATCAATAATAATACAATAATAGTAGGGGACTTTAACACCCCCCCCCACTGAAATGGGCAGATTATCTAAGCAAACAATCAATAAGGTAATTAAGCCCTTAAATGGCACACTGGACGAGATGGGCATCACAGATATATTCAGAACATTCCATCCCAAAGCAACAGAATACATATTCTTCTTTAGTGCACATGGAACATTCTCCAGAGTAGATCACATCCGGGGTCACAAATCAGGTATTAACTGGTACCAAAAGACTGGGATCATTCCCTGCATATTTTCAGACCACAAAGCTTTGAAACTAGAACTCAACCACAAGAGGAAAGTTGGAAAGAACTCAAATACATGGAGACTAAAGAGCATCCTACTAAGGAATGAGTGGGTCAACGAGGAAATTAAAGAATTTTTAAAAATTTATGGAAACAAATGAAAATGAAAACACAACTGTTCAAAATCTTTGGGACACAACAAAGGTGGTCCAGAGAGGAAAGTATATGGCAATTACAAGCCTTTCTCAAGAAACAAGAAAGGTCTCAAGTACACAACCTAACACTACACCTAAAGGAGCTGGAGAAAGAACAACAAAGAAAGCCCAAACCCAGCAGAAGAAGAGAAACAATAAAGATCAGAGCAGAAATCAATGAAAATAGAAACCAAAAGAACAGTAGAACAAATCAACGAAATAGGAGCTGGTTCTTTGAAAGAATTAATAAGATTGATAAACCCCTGGCCAGACTTATCAAAAAGAATAGAGAAAGGACCCAAATAAATAAAATCATGAATGAAAGAGAAGAGATCACAACTAACACCAAAGAAATACAAACAATTATAAGAACATATTATGAGCAACCATACGCCAGCAAATTTGACAATCTGGAAGAAATGGATGCATTCCGAGAGACGTATAAATTACCCAAACTGAACCAGGAAGAAAAAGAGAACCTCAACCGACCCATAACCAGTAAGGAGATTGAGGCATTTATCAAAAATCTCCCAACAAACAAAAGCCCAGGGCCAGACAGCTTCCCAGGGGTAATTCTACCAAACATTTAAAGAAGAATTAATACCTATTCTCCTGAAATGTTCCAAAAAATAGAAATGGAAGGAAAACTTCCAAACTCACATTATAAGACCAGCATTACTCTGATCCCCAAACCAGACAAAGACCCCATCAAAAAGGAGAACTACAGACCAATATCCTTGGTGAACATGGATGCAAAACTTCTCACCAAAATACTAGCCAATAGGATCCAACAGTACATTAAAATGATTATTCACCACGACCAAGTGGGATTTATTCCTGGGCTGTAAGTTTGGTTCAACATCAGCAAATCAATCAATGTGTACAATATATTAATAAAAGAAAGAACGAGAACCATATGAAACTCTCAATAGATGCTGGGTAAGCATTTGACAACGTACAGCATCCTTTCTTGATCAAAACTCTTCACAGTATAGGGATAGAGGGCACATACCTCAATGTCATCAAAGTCATCTATGAAAAACCCACTGAAAATATCATTCTCAATGGGATACTGAGAGTGTTTCCCCCAAGGTCAGGAACATGGCAGGGCTGTCCGTTATCTCCACTGCTGTTCAACATAGTACTAGAAGTCCTAGCCTCAGCAATCAGACAACAAAAAGAAGTCTGGTATCTAAATCGGCAAAGAAGTCAAACTCTCACTCTTTGCAGATGATATGATACTTTATGTGGAAAACCCAAAAGACTCCACTCCAAAACTGCTAGAACTCATGCAGGGATTCAGTAAAGTGTCAGGATATAAAACCAATGCACAGAAGTCAGTTGCATTTCTTACACCAACAACAAGACAGAAGAAAGAGAAATTAAGGAGTCAATACCACTTATAATTGCACCCCAAACCATAAGATACCTATAAGATACCAAAGAATCTATACTCAGAAAACTATAAAGTACTCATGAAAGAAATTGAGGAAGACACAAAGAAATGGAAAAATGTTCCATGCTCATGGATTAGAAGAACAAATATTGTGAAAATGTCTATGCTACCTAAAGCAATCTACACATTTAAAGCAATCCTTAACAAAATACCATCAACTTCTCTCAAAGAAATGGAACAAATAATCCCAAAGTTTATACGGAACTAGAAAAGACCCTGAATAGCCAGAGGAATATTGAAAAAGAAAAACAAAGTTGGCAGCATCACAATGCCAGACTTCAAGCTCTATTACAAAGCTGTCATCTTCAAGACATTATGGTACTGGCACAAAAACAAACACATAGATCAATTGAACAGAATAGAGAGTCCAGAAATGGACCCTCAACTCTATGGTCAACTAACCTTTGACAAAGCAGGAAGGAATGTCCAATGGAAAAAAGACAGTCTCTTCAACAAATGGTGTTGGGAAAATTGGACAGCCACATGCACAAGAATGAAACTGGGCCATTTCCTTACACCACACACACAAATAGACTCCAAATGGATGAAAGACCTCAGTGTGAGATGGAATCCATCAAAATCCTTGAGAACACAGGCAGTATCCTCTTCAACCTCAGCCACAGCAACTTCTTCCTAGAAACAACACCAAAGACAATGGAAGCAAGGGCAAAAATGAACTATGGTAGCTTCATCAAGATCAAAAGCTTTTGCACAGCAAATAGTCAACAAAACCAAAAGACAACCGACAGAATGGGAGAAGATATTTGCAAATGGCATATCAGATAAAGGGCTAGTATCCAAAATCTATAAAGAACCTATCAAACTCAACATCCAAAGAACAAAAAATCCAATCAAGAAATGGGCAGAGGATGTAAACAGACATTTTTGCAAAAAAACATCCAAGTGGCTAACAGACACATAAAAAAATGCTCAACATCACCCAGCATCAGGGAAATACAAATCAAAAGCACAGTGAGATTTCAACTCACAGCAGTCAGAATGGCTAAAATTAACCAGTCAGGAAATGACAGATGTTGGCAAGGATGTGGAGGAAGGAGAACCCTCCTACACTGTTGGTGGGAATGCAAGCTGGTGCAGCTACTCTGGAAAACAGTATAGATGTTCTTCAAAATGTAGAAAATAGAGCTACCCTATGACACAGCAATCGCATTCCTGTGTATTTATCCTAAAGATACAAATGTAGTGATCCAAAGGGGCACATGCACCGGAATGTTTATAGCAGCAATGTCCACAATAGCCGAATTATGGAAAGAACCTAGATGTCCATCAACAGATGAATGGATAAAGAAGATGTGGTATATATACATACATATATATATATATACATATATGTATATATATACACACACACAATGGAATACTATGCAGCCATCAAAAGAAATGAAATCTTGCCATTTATAACAATGTGGATGGAGCTAGAGGGTATTATGCTGAGCGAAATAAGTCCATCAGAGAAAGACAATTATCATGTGATCTCTCTGACATGAGGAATTTGAGAGGCAGGTGGGGGATTTGGGGGCTAGGGAAGGAAAAAAATGAAAGAAGATGGGACTGGGAAGGGAGACAAACCAAATAAGGTGGCTGGGTTATGGACATTGGGGAGGGTATGTGCTAAGGTGAATGTTGTGAATTGTGTAAGCCTGATGATTCACAGCTGTACCCCTGAAGCAAATAATACATTATATCTTAATTAAAAATTCACAGTTCCTCTAATCTATAGCCTAGATAAGAAAACTCAAGTGAGATGGACACTGATGAATTTCCTGATGCATTGCATGGTTGTTTGAATGATTAGGTTGACCTGCAATCTTCCTCCCTTGTCAAAATAGAAAAATTCTGAAATGGCCAAGAGGTCTAGACAGACAGTAGCCTAAGGAACAGAAGAGTGGAAGGGGTGCCTGAATTCATGGTAGTCCTCCAGGAGTGTTAACAAGCAGAGAACCACTGTTTATGTAAAGTTTGTTGTGAAAAGGTACATTCATTCCCATTGGGAGTGATAGCCCAACTATTATCATGCCAGAACCAACTTGGGCATAGATAGGTTTTGTTTTAGGTAACAGTGGGGAACAGTTAGGGTGGGAGAAGGGCCTCGATAATCAGAGAAAGCTTGGGAAGATCAAGTGTTTGAAAGTCATAACTTAAACTAAGTTTTGAGATTGTCTAATTAGTTTTTTCATTCTTGTTACTTCTGGAAAGCTGTTATTCCCATTCCCATACAAAATAGGTACAAATCCCCAAATTCCAAGCTTGTAAGGTATTAGAGTATGGGCTTTGAGACCTATTTTTGAGATTGATTTTTACCTGCAGCCCAGATTGCTTCACTCCTGGATGTTGAACCAGACATCTCGAACATCCGCATCTCAGAGGCAAATCCATTCTCACTTACTGGAGACAAAGTCACTGATGTCCCTCTTGTCTCCTGGTTTTTTGTTTGTTTGTTTGTTTTGCTTTGCTTTGCTTTTCTCTCACCCCTGTCCAGTCTACCAGGAAATCCTATAGGGTATACCTTCTAAATATATTCAAGCCAATCTGACACTTTTTAACTACTCTCATTGCCACCCCTTTCCTTCTCTTGTTGCCAACCTTCGCCTCTTATCTGATTATTACAACATCCTCTTCACTGTTCTTCCTTGTTTTATCCTCATCCCTTCAGTGTATTTCCAACCCAGGAGGAAGACAGAGCTGGTCAGATGTAAAAGTCAAACCACGTCCACACCCTCCAGCGGCACCCCATCCCCCTAGAAAGAATCCTTACTGGGGGTTCTGAGGCCAAGTGCTCCTGTCCCATGACCTTCCTGCTCCCCCTCTGGCTCTCCCTACTCATCCCACTTCTGCCACACTGGGCTCCTGGCTGTTGCTCCAACACCATGGCAGGCACACTCCTGCCTCAAAGCCTCTCCTCTTGCCCTCCCCTCTATCAGGAAGATCCTCTGCTCACATACACACCTAGGTGGTGTTACTTTCTTCCTGTCTTTGCTCAGTGGTCACCTTCTCAGTGACACCTTCCCTGACCACCATTTCGAAAATTGCACTCTGCCCGTTTTTTTTCTCCTTAATGCTTCTTGCTGTCTAAAACACTTTACATTTTACTTCCTTATCTGGTTTATCATCTGTCTCCCCACTCGAATGTGGGCTATACAGCTGCTCCAGCAGCATTTATTACATGGAATGAAACACAGACCTGATCTAGATGGGTAAATAATGCTGACGTCATACGCATCACATGGAAAGAGTGTTGGAGGCTTGGGGCTAGGGATTAGAATTGTGAGAACTTCAGAAGGGGACTTCCTCACTTAGACATCAGCCCAGCACACTGCTGACGGGGCAAGAGGCCAGGCAGGGATACTGGGATCCAAAGCTGTTAGAAATGTGCAGTCTCTACAGCAAACTTGACGGCTTTCTCTGTGCTGCTCTGGACACAGGCAATATGTTCATGAGCTGGACAGTTTCCAAAGGATGCATTTATAATTCAGGGTGATTCAGAGAAGGACTGGCTGTGAGATACCCTCCCTCTCTTCATCTTCCTGCCCACCTCCCCCACAATTGTGAGTCCTTAACCTATACAGTGGTGAAATGGGGAAGGAACCATAGACTGCGAACCCTCACATTACATTTGCACATGCCAGGCTCTGTGCAGGGCAAGTGACATATATGAACAGATTCGATCCTCACAGCACTCCTACAAGGTATATACAATCATTATGGTCATTTTAAAGATGAGAACATTGAAGCAGAGAGGTTAAGTAATTTTCCCAAGGCCATACAGCTGGTAAGGGTCAGAGCCAAGATTCCAAATTTGGAAGGTGATGGAATATTAAAAAGGACTTAACCTATCTCAAACTGTCAGACTCATCATGGAATGGATACTTTTTCATTGGACTCTAGACCTGCTTTTGTGTCTTGATAAGCTGGCTGTTGCCCATGGTCCTCTAGTCTCTCAGCTGGCCTCATCTGGCCTATCCAATTGATACTACTCTCCACAGATGCACCCTACGTTTTAGACTGGCTGGTCCCTTCTTAGACCCTAGAATCTACTCACACATTCATTCTTGCACAGCCTTCCTCAACTCCTTCACAGCATGCTCCCCGCTCTGAGCTGGGGCTCCGTGTCTCATTAGGGGTGTCTGCCTTTGGGATGAAGAAGCTTGGGAAGGCTCTCCAGATTTCATTTCTCCCTTCCTCCCCAATTCTCTGACTTTGGACTGAACTCTCTAGTTCCTACCTTTTGCCCTGTTCCTGCTTCCTGCCTTTGGCGCAGTGCCTCCATATGGACACCTCAGGGGTGGCCTTCCTGGCTTCTGGTTTCAGTCTCACCCTGGGTGCTGTCTCTTGGTCATGCTCTGCTCCTAAATAGCCCCACACCTGGCCACTGTTGGCCTAGTAGCCCCGGTGGAGAGAAACTGACTTGAACAACTTCTACTTCTTCCTTTATCTATCCAAATCCTGCGACTGTCCTATCGAATCTTTGGTAGGTTGAAGGTCCTTGATGAGACTTTCCTTACCAATGCCATCTGGTATTTTCTCTTTCTGCCTTTTGGTCATCTACATGTTTATTGGCAATATCATCCATTCGGACATGTGCTTTAACTTTCCTTTGGAACTCTTTACAGTTGGTATTAATCACCACCTGCTCCTTATCATGTATCTTCAAGAAGACAGCATGTCCTTCTAGTCCAGGACTGTTCTGTGCACCAACTTTATGTTCCCTGTCTCAGCAATGCTTGCTGATCTGGAGATTTTATGACCAAATCCATGAAGTGTGGGTTATGGAGAGAAATATGATATCCTGGAGACACCTGCAATATGGTATGTAGGAGTCTGACTTTTGGGGGTTGGTAGGTGTGGCTGGCTCTGCCTGTTTATGAGTGGCCCTCTTGTATTACCTCCATTACATCTGTCTCCTCATCTGGAAGGTTATCATATCATGATTGGCCGAGAAAATGTATGAACAATTCTCTAGTAAGATGTCTGGCACATAGGGGCGCCTAGGTAGCTCAGTGGGTTAAAGCCTCTGCCTTCGGCTCAGGTCATAATCCCAGCGTCCTGGGGTCGAGCTCTGCATCGGGCTCTCTGCTCTGTGGAGAGCCTGCTTCCTCCTCTCTCTGCCTGCCTCCCTGCCTGCTTGTGATCTCTCTCTCTGTCAAATAAATAAATAAAATCTTAAAAAAAGAAAAAAAAGATGTCTGGCACATAACAAGTGCTCAATGAAGAGTAACTGTGATTTTTCTTGTCCCTAAGCTTTGAAATTTATATCAAACAGACCAAGAGAACATACTGGAATATGTTCCCTGGTGAACTTGTCGGAGGCTTCTGAGATCATGAATCTGTCCCAATATGGGATTTTTGAAAGACCTTATATTAAACTGGATTGTAGGGTTTTCAACCCCTTGAAACTGTGGAATTAATGCTATTAAACATTCAGGACATAATAAAAAAATTCAGAATGGAAGGTTTTCGGGTGAGCCTGTGAGATTGGATGGAAGGGGTAAGATGAAAGCTTTTGATTATTTCCTGATTGTGATTTTCCACCTGGCCTTTCTTTGTTTCTTTCCTCCCTCCCTTCCCCTCAAGTTTTGGAGGCTTGTCATGAAAATGAATGAAAGATCAAGGAAACCACTGATACATTTAGGTTATGTGCATATAGGTATTTATAGACTCTTTCAGGTGTTCAACATTTAAAAATCAGTTTACTGTTCTTAGTAAAATATCACTGGTTGATTCCTGTTCACTCACTCTATTTTTAGCCTCTACATTTTATGGTTGCAACATGAGGCAAGACCTCCTATTAAAATCTTGACTATTCATTCATCCTTTCAGATGTGGGTTCTTAGATGTTGAATTACAATGGTTGTGGCTCTATGTTAACTTCTGACTAGTGAGTTCAAAAACCATCTCTTACTGTTTAGTGTTTCCTCTTTATTTCATTCATTCACAAACATTGGGTTCTTGGGAGGTGTCAGTTATGGAGATATGAAGATGAATAAGATATGGGCCCTCCCCTTAAGAAGCTTCATCTACTGGATCATAATGATCTATTGTGACAGACTAGTTTGATTTCCAATAATGCATCTGAATACTACCTTCATTACAAAATAGTGACAAAATTTTGATCGGCTAGAGAGATAGTGTGTGTGTGTGTGTGTGTGTGTATTTATTACCCCTGAACAATTTTTTCATGCTTTAACAAACTTTTTAAAAAAGCCCTAAGTCCAGCTTATAGTTGGGGAAGATATGTCCACTTGGGTTTCCTATAATATTGTATTAGTGTTATAGACTCAGTTATTAAAATTCTTAATTTTTTTCCATAGTTTTAAAATGTAAAAGTCATCTTTTATCTCCTAAGTGTTCTTTTATAAAATGAATCCTTTTGTTCTCAGGAAGTTTTTGTAGAATAGATAACCAAACCTGTAGGAAAATTTAAAGACTCTTAAGTCTCTTACATAATTGAAAACATCTTATCCAGCTACATTATTTACTATTTTATGAACTTTAATAATGTTTATTTAATTTGGGGGGTTGCTTTTCTAGATGATACATATTCTTTGCAGTTAATGACAATAAAAAATCAGTTATTTTCTAAGCTTTATTTCTCTTACTTATGTTTCACATACTGCATTGTATAGAGCAAAGTTCCTCCCTACTTTAGGCCCTACTGACATTTGGGGCTGGAAGAATCTTTGTTGTGGGGGCTATTCTGTGCATTGTAGGACATTTAGCAACGTTTTCGGCCTCTACCCACCACAGGCCAACTGCACTCCAGTTGTCAAAGTTAAGACAACCAAAATTGGTTCCGTACGTTGCTAAATGTGTCCTGAGAAGTAACGACTGGTCTAAAAATTCCAAAACATGGAGTAAAAACAACAGTGATAAGGGCATCTCTAATTTGCTTCTGCTTTTACAGGGAATAATGCTTCTGGTGTTTTTTCATTAAATAAATCAGTTTACCATAAGAGTCTTTATGAGGTCAAGGAAGTAGACTTTTACTCTTATCTTAAAATAAATAAAATGTAAAATTGCAGTGAGTGCTGATGGATGATGATGATGGATAAATTCCTTGTGGTCAAAAAGAAATAATACAGTTCGGTGGCCCCCTTAGGACCAAGGCTGGGTAGGGAGCGAGTGAGTGAGTGTGTGTGTGTACAGTGTGAAGGAGTTGGGTGGGGAGTGTTGTGTAACTCTTGATTCTGGACACTTGGCTTATAGAAGCTGAGAAGAATCTATGCTAAGAGAACACAGCCAAGGCTTTTGCACAGGGAAGGGAGTCCAAATGCTGGGTTATCGCTGTAGCTGAGAAATAGCCCCTTGGTATTCAGAAGTAGATGAGTTCTGTAGCCACTCTTTTCAAACGATAATTTATTGCTGGTTTTGTTTTTCTGAACTCATTTTATTAGGCTTCTGCTTTCAACATTTCAAATATAACAAAGGAGTTGAGAGTCCCTGTTATTAGCTTCCAATGGCCTTGAGACGGCGGCCCCTGTGACTGAGGGGATGATGGCAAGCTTGGCAAAAAGCTGGGGGGGGGGGTCATGTTCAAACCTTCAAAACCAGACTGGGGTAGGGGCCACAGACAGACGGCACAGGTGAGGGGAAGCATAAATCCTACCGCTAAGCCATTCAGACTCCACTTGGCCTGAATGGGCCTCCCTCCGTGGGGGGTTCAGAGCCTCCCGCCCCCCGCACCCCCAAGGGGCTGGCGGATTTATGTCAGCAAGAGCACTGCAGGAGAAAGAGATTACGAATGCTTTCAAAGGGTGTGTGAGGGGGTTGCTCCTCGGTCTGAGCGGTCTGGGACACAGAGCTGAGTCTGTGAGGACCTGGGCTGGTGCCAGCCAAGGGAGTAGGGTGGCCTAAGGAATGGAAGGTCACTGGCCAGTTGGGGGTTTTGATAATTATATCCTTGTTTCCTTGAAGGTACCAGCGTCCTTGATTTTGCAGCTTCAAAGAGCGCTGTCTCTGAAGTAGGGGGACGTTCACACCTGCTTTCCTGCAGTGATTTCTGTCTTCCTGGCTGCAGACTCAACAAGACAACAATACGTCTGTGGACATTTTCAAGGCCGTATTTACAAACCAGGCATGGGAAGCTTCTCGTCCACCCTTTCTTCCTAAATGAAAGTGAAAAGGTTACTGTGCCCCATGAGAATAGAGCCACGAACCCAATTTAATGGTTTTACCTTAAATTCAGGTACTTTGTAGGTCAAGCACACTAAATCATCACACATGCACACACCCATCCTTGTCCCCTCTCCTTCCAATTCTTACACCACCCCAAAGGGGCTTATCATAGAACCGGAAGTCTAGTAATTACTAAAGACAGCAGTATACAATACACCTGGAATGGTTGTTTTTCCTCTTTGCTCTCCCATTCATCTCCAGAGAAGCTGTGCCAACAAGAGTGAAGAAATAGAATCAGAGTGCTGCCTTTCATATTTTCCTTACAGCACTGACATTTCCACGACACCTTTAGAGCGGAGAGAGGTATTTATTGTTTTTGAACGGGACCCTGTTTGTCTGCTGTCCGCAATGAACATGATCCAGAGATGGGGTTTCCTCTGGCGAAATGTATACTTGCTTCTCTTCACCCCATCTTCCCACGGATTATCCTATCAGTAAATGTGCAAATTTAAAACCACGTTTTGGGTTGAAAAATCCCATTTGTTAAAGACGAGATGACTGGTTTCTGGCATGTGAAATCTTCCCAAGAATGAGACTGGGAAGACTGGATATTGCACATAACTTCTTGGATCCTGTGCTCCGATGTTTCTCTTGCTGCCACCAGCTCTGCTGACCAAACCTTCCTTCTCTAGGCAAAAGCAGGTGCTGGTCAAAGCCTTTCTATGAAATTAGAAAGAGAAAAATATTGTCTATTTTTCTAGCAAGTTGTTGGTCTGAACTTGACAGTGATAGTAGTTCCACACACAAAATATTCCCCCTTTTTAACTTTTGCTCGGAGATTGCACAAATACACAGTTAATGTTGATGAATTTCCAGTTTAGTGACATAATTAAAGAACTAGAATCTTCCGTCATTGAAAATATAGTCTCTCCCCCAACCCCCTCTCTCTGTCTCGTTCTCTTCCTCCCCCCTCCCTCTCTCCTTCTCTTTCTCTCTCTATCTCAATCGTGTTAAGAGTTTCTCGCTTCCTAAGTCATGGGTAACGACTGCTATGACTCCATCCTCCAAAGTCAGCTCCTACCTGCCACCTGGGACCCTGGGATTCTGAGCTTTTGCTTGTGATTTAATAACGAGACCCAACGGAGAAGCCCAGGTGCTATATCTCATACCCTTACGGATTGCCAAGGGAACATTTAATCTGTTGACTTTATTCAGTTATGCTAGTCTGGCAAACATACCTGGAGCTGTAAATTATTTAGATGTTTAATTTATTTGGTGTAGAAGGAGCTCTCTTATACCTTAGTTATCTAATAGCAGAAGATGAAAAACCACTTTGTTTGCAAATCATAAAAACTTTAACAGATTGTGCCTTACAGAGTAAAACAGACTTCCCTGACCTTAAAGGTATAACAGGGGTCCAAACAAGCACATTATCCCCTAAGATAAAAATTATGGCATAAGTCTGCTTAGGTTAGAAGTGAAATGTGAAACAAAGGCCTTCCACTGGATAATAACTGCTAGTCTGAAGTGAACACAAAAATTGACTATAACTGAGGGGTCAGGAGTGGACAGCAGGGACCTTTGCCAGAGTGCCTCTCTCCCCCATTACCGTGTACTTCCCAATGACCCAGGGAGGGAGATATTTAAAAGCCTAGGTAATATGATATAATCTAAACCCTATTAGGATGCAAAATTACTATCTAATAATGAAACATGTCATTGTTTTATTGACTATAACCTTACACTTAGTACATTATCATTAATACAGAAATTCAGCACATGTTTCCTTAAAATAGAAACAACAAAAATAGATGGTCTAATGGAGCAACTACTGTTACATCCGAGGGTGGGTGCCCCACCCTCCAACTGTTTCATTCACTCCCCTAATAAGAAAGGGTTGTTCTGAAGCAAAAATAAGCCTAATCCATAGTAACACAAAGAATCTATAGTAATACATAATCTGTAGTAACACAAAAATATAAATGAGAGGTGTACAAAAATTCTTTGTAAAATTTTTCTTTTACAATTGCCTTGCTAAAGGTCCTTCTGGAATCAGGGGACATGTTTGGGCTTTTATTTATCGTCATGCAAATACATTAAGATTTTTTGTTTAGAAGATGGGATCGGGAGGGAGACAAACCATAAGAGACTCTTAGTCTCTCAAAACAAACTGAGGGCTGCGGGAGCAGGGGAGATTGGGTTATGGACATTGGGGAAGGTATGTGCTATGGAGAGTGCTGTGAAGTGTGTAAACCTGGTGATTCACAGACCTGCACCCCTGCGGCTAACAATACATTATATATTAAGAAAAAATTAAAAAAATTTTTTTTTTTTGCTTAGCAATGGGAGGCAGCAAGGGTTTAGCTAAGAACACTGGTTCTGCAGTCCTGCTGCCTGGTTTTGAATTCTTGACTTTTATAAGCTGTGTGACTTTGAAGAAGTTACTTAAGTTTTCTGCACCTCGGTTTTCTTATTTGTAAAATAAGGATAATATCTTTCTCATGGAGTTTTTGTGTGATGAAGTACATGCCATGGCACGTAATTGCTCAGTAAACGTTAAATTATCGCTGCTAATCATTTCCTATGTGCTCTGGACTCATGTCCTCGTTTCCTTACAATAAAGAATGCTCTGGAGTAGTTATTACTTCTATTTTGCTAAAGATGAAATTTACCTCTAGACCCAGCACTGAACTAAGCAGAGCCCCAGTTCCAACTCAGGTGGATAAGTCTTTGTGTCAGGTCTGGATCCCCAGAGGGGGACTCTTTTTTTTTTTTTTTTTTAAGATTTTATTTATTTATTTGACAGAGATCACAAGTAGGCCGAGAGGCAGGCGGCGGGGGGGGGGGGGGGGCAGGCTCCCTGCTGAGCAGAGAGCCCAATGGGGCTGAATCCCAGCACCCTGGGATCATGACCTAAGCTGAAGGCAGAGGCTTAACTCACTGAGCCACCCAGACGCCCCAAGAAGGGGACTCTTGAGAAAGAGATCTTGGTGCCGAAAGTCTATTGAAGAGTGCTCAGGAGCGACATCTATGGGCCATGGGAGAAGCTGCTCCACTCAGCACACCCAGCATGCTTAGGCACAGACATGGCCCCTCAGAGTTGGACCCCACTGGGGCAGTGGGATCCTTAACCAGCCTCCCCACAGAATCTGCAATCCTTAGATATAGGATGCCCTAGAAGTGTGGTGGCTTTGGGAAAAGCTGCTCTCTTGATCCAAAAACTCTGTCCTGAGAAGGTCTGAGCTGGAGAACTGTCAGCAGCCAACCTTCAAGGCAGCTGAGGGCATAGGCACTTCAGTCTGGAGGGGCAATCAGGCAGGGTCCCACAGGGTCCACACCTCCTTGCAGTTTAGGAAGGTGTTCAAGGTCATCTCATGGCCTGTGGCAGATGTGATCCCTGGTTCTTTTGCCCAGAGTCTCTCAGACCCCATTAAGTGTTGGGGAGTCAAGGAAGCACATGGACAGACTCTCTCTGGGAATGACAGAATGTGCTTGGGGACCTGAAATAAACACAGAAGCAGCTGACCAGGACCAAAAACAAGTAAATCACAGATGGACCTTGGCTGCTGTGGTTTACATTCTCTTTATAACTGGCTCAAAGGTAGGTCAATTAAAGATGTTTAAGTAGCCCAAATTCTAAAAATCCAATCCCCTCTAGCAAGCACTTTTTATGGTGTTCATGTCATAATCCATAGGCTAGAACCACAGAATTTTAAAATCAGAAGGGGCCTAACGGATCCACCTCCTTAATTTGGATTGGGGTGGAGTGGAGTCAGTTTGTCAAGGTCATACAGTAAGTTAACAGTTACACACAATGGGATTGGGACCATAAACATGAAAACTGATATCTCAAGCAGAGTCTAGCTGTTTGCCAACTGCAAAGAAATTGTAAAAACAAATTCTTGGCTGAAAACTTGAAAGGATAGGTTTGGAATGTTATCTTAATGCACATTACAATCTTGAAGTTTCTTGCCATATTCTAGATGAAGTACTGTGTTTATATTCTATTCATTTCCATGCAAAATGGCTTCGAAAACTAAATGCCAAGAATCTCACTAACATTGTTTGGTTCACGTTTCTTTGATTATATTTTGCTTCTTTTCTGGCAATACAATATTTTATAATGAAAAGATTCCTTTCCTCCTAGCACTGGAGTTTTTCTCCATATAACTGAAACTAGTTCATAAAGACTGGATGGTGTTGGAAATGTTTAAAGAACCGATTTCAGATTTGAGAGTAAAATCTTATCTTTGAAATTACTTTCGCAGAACCCATCAGACAGAGAGAGCTGTCAGGTTTAAACTGTACCACCAATTTTATGTTAACTTATTATCTGAAGTGCAATTCTCTGGCACATGGTATGTTCAGAACCACAAAGATTAGTACTTAGCCAAAAACAAAAAGGTTTTTAATTTTTCATTACCTCCTCACTGTATACTACCTGGCTGAAGTTAGATGTTTAAAAATCCCATATGGTTGTTCAGCTCTTCAGAGATCTTAACCCTTAACTTTCCATCAGAAAACTTTCTGGACAGTATCTAAAGAAGAGCGGCAGTTAAATATTAGAGTAGAGAGTGCAGAGTCAGGATCCATTCTGCATTGGGTCAAAGCCCAACTTCACCAGCCGTATGACTTTGGGCAAGTTATTGAACCTCTGTAAAATGGGAATCATATTAGCATTTTGGTCTCATGGTTGTCATAAGGATTAAACGAGATAATATATGTGAAATGCGTAGGACAATGTCTATACACAGTAGTGCTCGGTTGATGCCATATCGCTAGAATTTGCTTTTTAAACTACGGAGGATTGTATTTTACAAAAGACAGTGGAAGACACACACTTAAAGTTACGATGAAAAGATGAAAATCTAAAGACACTTAAGGGATGATGTTGAATTTCTGATACTTACAATGGAACTCTTGGATAAAAAAATCATAAGCCTCGTTAGACCATAAATTTTGATTCTAAAGATTCATTCCACAACCCGATATACATAATAAAGAGACAGTAAATGCTCAATTTTTAACCAGAGGTAATTTGACTCTGGAAGCCAAAGAACAATGTTCTCATAGTGAGCTCTAGAAAATCATCCTCAACAGATAGCAAAATGAAATTATGTTGATCGTATTCATCATTATCTGCCCAGTATTTCACACACTGCCACATACAAGGAATTTAATATGTGTGGAATGACTGAATGGCTGACTGTAATAGACAATGCTCTTTAATTCATGGAACTTTATAGAGTTTGAAGGGACTGCTTATGATATAATATGATCTGCTGTGATATGTCACAGATAAGGAGCCAGAGGACATATGACTTAAAACTAATTGTGTGCTTAGTTGTTAACAGAACTGGAATTCAAAATGTTGACTCTCTGGCTTATGCTCAAATAAGTCATTGTCTTCTGTTGTAAATGTGTCATTAGAAACACCAGTTGCTTGAGATATTCATGGGGTAAAGAGTAGAAGGAGTTGTTGTATAATCGGATAATTTAGGGAACTGCAAACATACACATATTAAACTGTGGATCTCCAACAGGGAGACATAGCACTCCACACAGCATTTTTGAAGCGGGTTTGATCATAACACCCTCTTTGAAGGGAACATCTTTGGGAGGATGTAGTTTATGAAATACAGAGAAAAAACCTCTTTGAAGGGAACATCTTTGGGAAGATGTAGTTTATGAAACACAGAGAAAAAACCATAGAAGAAGACTGACCAGTGAGCTTCAACATCCTTTAGTAAAGTTCGGCTAGATTTTGTTGATCTGGAAATGTCTTCACTTTATTCTCATTCATGAAATAAAGCTTTTCTGGATATACAAGGGACAGTTTTTCCTTTCAATGCTTTGAATATATTATCCCACTGTCTCTTTGCATTTACTGTTATTATTAAGTCTGTTAAGAGTCTAAATATCAGTCCTCTGTAGGTGATGTTTCTTTTCTTCCAAGCTGCTTTTAAGATTTTTCTCATTGTCTTTGGTGTTCTCCAGTTTCCCTATAAACTTGTCTAAGGTATAAACTTCCTTTTAATGTATCTTGCTAGGTATATGGCTGTATTTCCTGAATTTTTTTTGTCAGTTTTGAATAATTCTCAGCTACTGTGGCTTCAAATATTATGTCTCTTTCATTTTCAACTCACTTTTGGGAGTAGAGAGAATATTTGCAGAAAAGCAGTTAGTTTAGTTAAGTGATAACCCACTCTATTAAACAGAGGCTCAGAAAGCCAGGCTGTGGCTTCATTCGGTAGGGAATGGAAAGCCACTGGAAATTTTTCAGTAGAAAAACAACGTAATTCAATCCAGCCTTTATTGGGTGCCTACTATGTACCTCTAAGATGTACTATGTACATCTTAGGCACTGGGATATAAAAATGAATAAAATGCAGAGCTCACCGTCTAGCAGTATGACTGAAAACATAACCAGGAAGACTGAGCTAGACCATTACAGTAGCGATCAGAAACCAATGTGAAGAAAACAACTATGAAGCTGCAGTAATGGTTCAGGTAAGAGCCCAGGAGGGCCAAAACGAGGCCACTGGTGGTGGGGATGGAAAGGAAGGAGTGGATGGAGAGATCTTGTGGAGATCGCATCTGGAGAATATTCTAATTACCCAGATGTGGGAAGCAAGGGAAAGGAAAGACCCAGAGATCACCTGAAGATTGTGCACACAAAGAACGGGGAGAACACCACCACTAAAAAAAAATGGAAACACCAGGGGCACCTGGATAGCTCAGTTGGTTAAGCATCTGCCTTTGCCTTAGGTCAAGATCCCAGGGTCTGGAGATGGAGCCCCGGGGTGTCAGGCTCCATGATGCCTGCTTAAGATTCTCTCCCTCCACCCCTCTTCCCCACCCCACCCGGTCATGCATGCTCTCTCTCCCTCTCTAAAAAAAAGAAATAGAAACACCAGGAAGAGGCTTTGTTTTGGGGGGGGGGGATGATGACTTTGGTTGTACACATACTGAATGTGAGATTCCGTGAGTATCCTGGGGGAGCTATCCAGCAGGAAGCTGGGTTTATGAAAACAAAATCAGGGGGAAGTCAGAAATCAGAGTCCGTGGCACAGCAGTCATGGTTTACACCATCTGCCGAAGATGAAATTGCCAAGGAAGAGTGCTGCAAACCACCCCCACCCCGCAAACACACATGTTTCAAATTGCTGGATAAACATGTGAAAATCACATGAGCATCCTTAAAAGAGAGTGAAACACAAAACTATTCTTCCATCCAAAACATCTTGTCCTGTCACAGTGAACGAAATTAGGTCCTTCCAGATCCCTTCTTCTGTGTCTTGGGAGCTCTTTCGTCCTCAGCGTCGCCAGTTACAACGTAGATGTCCCCAGATAATCCTTGCGCCTTGATCAGAAGATCCCTGACCCAGCGCGGGTTTACTGGGGTCTTTCCCAGCTAGTGACAGTGGGAATTAGGTTGAAGTGCTGTGGAGGTTAATCTCCTTCTCAGGAGATCAGCAAGAGGCAGCAGGACTCTGACTAAAAGTGATCTGGTAACTGACAAAACCACCTTTCAGAGTCTCCTGAGGCCCAGCTGCTGGACAAATGCAGGTGCACGTGTGCATGCCCACACGCACACACATACACACTCTTACGCACATGTTGACCAAATGTGTAGGGTAGGAATGTGGCATAAAGTTCAGCAGGGACAGATCAGCACTGTAACTTCTTTTGACAGTTACAATGTTTGTATGTCAGGTTGGTTGACTAAAATATTACATTGGTTCCCTTTCCCTTCATTCAAACAGACTTCTAGGCTTTGCAGGGCTTTGCTTGGAAAATTTGGGCAGAGCTAAAAATCGGATGCAGCCTCTTGGGATAAAAGGTTTGCACCTTGGTACCCGATGCCACTGAACACTTAAAAGATGGCTAAGATGGTAAATTTCATATGATTTTTACCACACCACAATTTTTAAAAAAGTCATTGAATTAAGTACAAAATAATTTTGTTTTGAGACTTCTGACGTATGGATGTTATAATAAGAAATACACATAACAATTATGATCTTAAAAAAAGTTTTGTGCCTTGAGGCACCATGAAGGATGGTCTGGGGACGGAGGGCTCAGGGAGGATGACTTTGAGAAGTGATGATTCTAGGAGAAGAGGTCCCCCTCAGGAAGGAGTGCAGATCATTTAGATGGGAGATTTTCTCCCTGCTTCCTGGCAGTGCCTAGATAGGCAGCATCTAGTGGGGAGGGGCTGCATGAGCTCCTAGGGAGGCCTGATCCCAGTCTCACCAATGAGGAGCAGAGTGCTCCTCAGCCTGGAACAGAGGGCAAGGATTTAACCTCTTCTGTACATCACTAGTTATCAGCTCCAAGAGCCAGGCTTGGCATGTGGTAGGTGTTCAATAAATATTTGTTGAACAAATGAATAATGATGATAAGGCAGGGCCTTCGTATTGCAAAAGACCTCTGGACTTCTGCCCAAGTCTCTGGATTAAAAAGAGGGAGGTAGATAGTTACCTTTCTCACTAGCCTGGCAAGATGGGGACTTGGAGTCAGAGTTAGGAAAATAATAGAGACATAGTACACATCTGATAGGCAACTTAAAAACCGACTATTCCCGGCACCCTTTCCCATATGTTATGTGATATGTGTGCAAATAAATTATGCTTGTAACCACATACATTACATAACATAAATAGTAGATGTAGATAAAAACATAAATGATAAATGTTTATTTACTAGCGGAAAAAGAATTTTCAACATGAGCACAAGCAGTGTAAGAGCTATAATTTTGAGGGGAGGTTCCAAAGCTTTCCCCACTGGGGATCTCTCGAGAATCAGACAACCCTGCCTGTGGGCAGCCATGGGTATGAGTCAAGTCTAGGATAAACCCATAGCGCACCTGTCGCATGCAGGCCTTGAGGCCAGGGAGGAGTCTGATGTGCAGCGGAGAGGGAGGGTGGGTGAATGCAGGAGTGGCTCCCGCACCCAGCCCTGTCACCCCATGGTCTCAGATTAGTCCTTCAACCTCTCCTGCCAAACAAGTGTCGGGTTTGATGGTCCCTAAGACAGGGCTTGGGTCCTGCCTGCACCCACTTTGTGCAAGCATCCCAGTGTCTGTGGACTGTGTCGTCTAACTGGTCCACGAGCTGCGATACGGTGCTTAAATATTTTCAAAGTCATCCTTACCGTCAGGTCCCTTCCATGTGAGGAGAAGTCTCTTGAAGGTCTGTGGAAGATAGGCAATTTGGCTTTCTAGAAGCAGAAGAGTCACAGGCACTCATCCAAAGCATTAACTTATGTGATAATGAATATTACTCCCAATGACTCCAAGAGCAGTTGCCATGAGCTGTATAACACAGTCTGCTTATCCTGGCTCTATGCTCCAATTCTCCATTTTCCAACATCCTCTAACTTTTCTCCCTCTACTGTAAAGTAATATGTCCCTTGGCTTCAAAACATGTGGACACCTTCCCACTGATGTGGAAAATAACAGAAGGCTTGAACCCAGAGCACCTGAGGTTCTCCCATGGTGCCTCACTCTTCCTCTTAGAAAGAAAACAAAACACAAAGAGATGTTGCTAAGGTAAGACAATGTCTGGCAGCCTATGTTCTCTCATCGCATCCTGTCCTCTACCTAGAAAATCCTCTCTACACCCTTTCTCTGGATGAGCTTCTATCCACCCTTCAGTGCCCCAACCTATAGTTACTTTACTTCCATAATATTTGTTACCCCTCCCCCCACGGTTCTAGAAGCTACCATTTTGTGATGTAAGTATTATTTATAAGTCTACTTCCTAACTAGAACTCTTTGAGGGCAGAAATTGGGTTTTGTTCTCTGTGTCTGATTGCCCAGCACGACACCTGGCATGGAGAAGACAGATGTACAAGAAAAGTCATTCATGTCCTAAATAACGCTAAGCCCATTGCCTCCATGACCCAACCCATAGCTAAGTGAACCAGGAACGCATGTGTCACCCTTGATCTAGACAAATCAGATTTGTTTACAGGATTCTGAACGTAAGAGTCATTAGGGCTAGGAGTCAGAAAATGTGGCCACTGGGAGGTCACATAAAACTGTGACCTTCAAAGTCCAAACTTGAGACAAGAACTTCGGTGCAGGAAGTTCATTTGGGAGGTCATTTGAGGAAGTACAAGGGAGGATGGGGGAAGGGAGACAGAGAAGGGAGAAAAGCCAATATAAGGTATGTTAATGAGCAGGTTACCACCATGGGAAACTGTGGTTTAACCCCCACCCCCGACATGCCCTGAGAAACCATGTGGGCCGTACCTTAGATCCCACTGGAAAACCAGAAGGTTGGGGCGCTTATGCACTGACTTCTAACATCCCCTGTATGGGGATGCACATTCCTGCAGTCCAGCAGCTTGCTTGCTTGCTTTTTTTTTTAAATTTTATTTTTTTTTAATTGTTTAAAGATTTTTACTTATTTATTTCAGAGGGAGGGAATGAGAGAGCGAGAGCACGAGAAGGGAAGGTCAGAAGGAGAAGCAGACTCCCCACCGAGCAGAGAGCCTGACGAGGGACTTGATCCCAGGACTCTAGGATCGTGACTTGAGCCGAAGTAGTCGCTTAACCAACGAAGCCACCCAGGCACCTCCAGCAAGCTTTCTGGTACAACAACAACAACACGAAGCAAAACAACTCTTTGAAAAGCAGAGAGATATGGATACTGGAGGTGGGGAGTTGCCATTCCATGGAGACTGACTACCACTACTGCAGGTGAACTCCAAGGTGGGCCTGAGGACCTGGGCAGGACACCAATGACACCTGCTACAAAAACCCAAAGCCAAACCAAGTGATGGAGTAGTGGGAACCAGGAGCCTTACAGTCAGGGCTGATCTGGAGAGGGGAGAGTGTGGTAGGGAAGCTGGTGAAGCAGGAGAAGCAGAGAGCACAGCCAGCACACGACCCAGAGGAGAGGCTTGGCCATCACCCCTTCCTAGTAAGCAGCAGCCTAAAGAGCCCCAGCTGGCACAGTCCCCATAGAGATGTGACGCAGGCTTTGCACACTGGCCAATGCTTTTCCAGTCTCTCTCCCATAATTTCTTCCAGCTCCTTGTCATATATTTTTGGTCAACCCTGAGCTTCCCTGACCCATCATGAAGACCCACCTAAGTCAAAGACTCCCCAACAATATCCCTATTTACCTGCTGAGCTAGACTCTCAGCTTCTTTATCCAATATGTAGGAGGAACTACAGCTTCCAGAAAACCTGTATCCTAACATCTAACATGACACTTTGCCCGTTATTTCTTTGCAGTAGGTCCAGTGTTATTAGCTATACATTCTGGTCAGCGAGTCTGGGTCAGATCTGTTTGTCAGAACACAAAAGTGATGGCAGAAAGGGAGGTTAGGGCAGGGAAAAAAACCCAATATATATCATAAGACAAGTCCAACTTTGCCAGTGTAGTGAGGAGCTTCACGTCTTGGCTGGGAACAGCCACAGTAGTAAACATTAATGCTCAATGGCTGAGAAGGTCAGAATAGTTTCTCTGCTCTAGATCTCACTGGCTGAGAGCATCTGATGACACTCACCAACTAGGGGAGAAATTGTACATACACTCACCAGATTTTTTGAAGTTTTATTTATTTAAGTAGAACCCAAGGTGGGGCTCAGTCTCATAACCCCGAGATCAAGAGTTGCATGCTTTTTTTCCAACTGAGCCAGCCAGGCACTCCTAAGCTCACATTTTTATTTTAGAAAATGCCTCAGATGAAAACAGTGCTATAATGATTTGCTATTGAGGAGGGTAATACTAAATCTTAAAGTATTCCCTGATGTTTAATTCTAAGGGATTCCACTCTATCAACAATAAATCCCTTTTACTTAGTCTGAGAAGTTTTCTGTTCCTTTGCCATCAGACAATATTATGCCAATATCATGCCACCTGTATTAGTCAGGAAAACAGAACCAGTGTAGGGGGTAGTTTAAGGAATTAGCTCATATGATCCCACAGAATAGCAAGTTCAAAATTTGCAAGGGTAGTCCATTGGTGGGAGACCCAGGGAAAAGGTAGGTGTAGTTTGAATCCAGACAGCCTTCTGGCAGAATTCTTTCTTTCTCAGGGAAAGTCATTCTTCTTTCTCTTAGGTCTTCAACTGATTGGACGAGGCCCACCCACAGTATGGAGGATTATCTACTTTACTCAAAGTCTACTGAATAAAAAGTCCAAACAAAGTCTACTGACTTTGAGTAAATCTTAACTAAAAATGTAATCTGAACTAAAAAAAAAAAAATCCTTCATAGAAATGTCTGGAATAATGTTTGACCAAATATCTGGGCACTGCGGCCTAGCTAAGTTGAGACAGAAAAGTAACCATCGCACTCCCATCTCTGATCCTTAATAGTAGCTGCCTTGAGGACCATGCTTCCAACAATTCTTTTTTTTTTTTAAATATTTTATTTATTTATTCGACAGAGAGATCACAAGTAGGCAGAGAGAGAGGAAGAGAAGCAGGCCCCCTGCCAAGCAGAGAGCCCGATGCGGGGCTTGATCCCAGGACCCTGGGATCATGACCTGAGCTGAAGGCAGAGGCTTTAACCCCTGAGCCACCCAGGCGCCCCTGCTTCCAACAATTCTGAAGCCACTTCACACTCAATAGGAAAAGACGCCCAGATGAATGAGTAATGTCTATTGTGATCATAGACAAGAGGAGAGACAGCTTGTGTCACATATTCACTAGTCCTATAGTAGAAGTGTAGTTCACATTTATTGGATGAATGAACAAATGACAAATTCTGTCCATTTTGTCGTTAAACCTAGAACTTACCTGGTTTTTTTTTTTTTTTAAGATTTTATTTATTCATTTGCCAGAGAGAGAGAGTATAAGCACAGGGAGCAACAGGCAGAGGGAGCAGACTCCCCATCAAATAGGGACCCAGATACAGGGCTCGATCCCAGAACCCTGGGATCGTGACCTGAACTGAAGGCAGATGCTTAACCAACGGAGCCACCCAGGTGTCCCTAAACCTAGGACTAACCTTGATTCAAACTTCGTTCAAATTGCATTGTCAGACACCAACCAGGCCAGCCGAGCCAATTCTCATGTGCACCTACACGCATGCCCATGAACACTCCCAGCAGCTTTATTAGCAACAGCCCCAAAATGGAAATAACCTTGACGTCCCCCAACAGTACATGTAACAGTTCTGTAAATAAAAAAGTACCGTGCCACCATGACTGGCCCACAGTGGATATGAACTTTAGCTCCATACAAAATAGACGAATGGGTCTTACAAATGTAATGGCAAGTGAAGCCAGTTTCAAAAGAACAGGACAGGAGTTCCCTTCATATGAAGTTCTAAGATATAAAATTAAACTATTCTATATACATGCACACGTAGGTGGTAACTAATTATTTTAAAAGGCACAGAAGTGATTCCCATAAACATCACAATTTCAGTTTTCTTGAGGAGCATGGTAGCGGCTTATGGGGGAAAGTTAACAATATTATATATGCCTTGACTTGGGTGTTAACTTTAAAACAACTTGTTAAATGGCCCTTTTCCCCCCTATGTGTTAAACTTCACAAAAACTTAAAAAAAAAAATGTTCCTAAGGTCTCCTTATGCCAACTCCTGAAAAAAAGTGAAAATACAGGGGACATCCCAAACCGCTCACGCACTCCCCATTTAGCCTCTGGCCAAAGAGGCCAGTCACCGACTTTGCAGGCTTGTTCCTCACTAGTATCTACTTTGTATCCTTTTCTATCTTGTGTCTTCTTCCAGAACAAAGGTCTCTATTTTAGTACTGTGAGTAGATGTACAATATAACAAAGTTAACAGTTGAAAGTCCTAAAAAAATTCGTCTTCAGCAAAACTTGCAAAGCAGCTGCTTTGCAAAAAGACAAATGTCACTCATGGGATCAAAAGCCTAGAAGGATTTCATGGAAAAGTTCAGTGGTGTGTACAGGCAAAGTCGACTCTGAGCAGAAGTCCCCATTAGAGGAGAGAGTGTCCATCTGTCTCACCATCGGCTGGAAGTGTCATGGATAACTAGGTTTTGAAGGACAGAAATCCTGGTACAAAGGGCAGGCTCTCACGATTCACCTTCCAGGACAGACGCTTAAAATTTGGAATGCATCTTCCAGAAGGTTAGAGAAAAGGCTGAGTGATTTTGAGGGCTGGTGCTGGAGGTTTACTTTAGCCTCTTTTCATAGCTTTTAGTACTTAGAAATTTGTAGTTAAATATGCTGCTTCTTTCTGGAAAACAGACTCAGCCCTGTCCCACCTCTGCGTGGGGAATAACGAATTTCATATGGAAACCCAAAAACCCAGAGAGGAATATGCAATTCTTCAGACACTGCATGTCGGACTGGCTGTCACGGACCCTGGTTTGGGTCAGGCTGTTTAAGAGTCTTTGGAACAAGCCTTTATCTAGAGGGGACATTTTATAGATCCATTAAATCTACATTTTCTCCTGGGCTCCTTTCCCCAGCTCCCCTCCACCCCGCTCTAGTCACACACTCTAAAAACCCCCTTAAGCCCCAGAAATAAATCTCTATAAACTGCCAAGTGTTCAATCAGGCTTTTACTGTATCTCTTCGCAATTAGAATAAATTTACTGCTCAGAGAGATGGGGAGAAATATGCAAGGTACTCCTTGGGTAAATACACTGCGGCGAGAAAAGTGGAGGCTCTGTAAAAATTATCTCTGTGAATTCAACAAGAATCAAGGTCACCGAAGCTGCTACATACCAGGGAATGTTAATTAATGGGCCTGCAGCTGGTGGTACCACTTGGCCGCTCGGCTCCAGCTGCTTGCTCCATATTTCTCTCGTTTGTAGGACCATTCTTGGATCAGATCCCATCTCTTTTTTTCCTCCAAGTACAAAAAGTACATAAGTCTCTCCTGGAAGGATGCCAACCTTTCAGAGAACTAAGGAAAGTGTTGTTTCTTAGCTATTTTTATCTCCTTTTTTTAAAGAAAAGACACTCTATCACCTCGGGAGCTGGGTGACTTCCAATCAGCGTTCAAGCTGTGGTCTGAGGTCACCGTTCTGGCACTTTCCGCGGGGAGGTGTCCTGAAGACCGAGAGCAGAGAGGGACACTCGTAACTTCCCCTGCAACTAAAGCAGAAGACACCTGAAAAGATGTCTCCCCTCACCATCTTCTTCACGACAAGGTTTACAGGCTAGGCCAGTCTGAAGGCAAGGTAAAAGTGCAACCAGAACAGCTCAGAGATGAAGAAAGAGGGAGACGAGAACAGGAGAGAAGGAGAGAAGCAAAGTCTGACAGAAGAGGCAGAAATTATTTCCAGGGTCAGGGTAGTCTGTTCCATTTACACCTGCTGGGAAGCATGAAATGAGACCAGGTGTGTAAGCCACTGAGCATCCTTGGAAGGGACACGGGCCGCTATTGTTAACTGTAATACCAGTTAGCTGAATAACATCAGCGTTGAAGTGGAAGTGTTCAACCTGGGCCTCGCCATGTGGTCTGTATTTAGGCAGTGCATTGTTCTGGCCAAGCACGGACTTCAGAGTCAGAAAGATCTGGGTTCAAGTACCTGCTCAACCCCTTAAGTAGCTATGTGAAACTTGGCAGCTGCATTAGGCTTTCAGACCTCAACTTGGTCATCTGTAAAATGGGCTAATAATAGTATCTGCCTCACGTAAGCCCTTTGACAAAGTGCTTGGTACTGAAGTCATCTCAACCTATATTCGTGCTATAATGGGGGCTCTTATCATTGCTTCCATACGTCAGCAAGGGAAAAGTCAGGAGAAGTGTTTCGGGACAAGGGATGGCCTCTCTGGGCAGGTGAAGATAGCTTAGGAAGAACAGTTTTCTAAAGCAGCGGAAGGGGTCCTACTTGCGTCTGTTACAACCAGCCTTGTTTTTCTTCTCATTTGGAAACTTTCTTTCCTTCAGTGTTACACAGTAGAGGGACTGGGCGTTCTTCCACACAATGACAGACATGAAAATCGCGCCCAGAAATAACAGGGAAAAGGCCTGACTCTGCTTCTTTGAGGAATTCTCCAGGTAGTCGTTAACCATCAACTCCAGGCTCAGGGCTCTGGGGACGGCTGCCCCTATTCCCTGCTAAGGCGGCAGGTCGTCGTCCACTTGGGTCAGTTCCTTTGTGAGGGGAGACCCAGCTTTCTCGAGCCCTTTTTGAAGGAAGGAAAAATGTTCTTAAAAATTGGGAAATGTTCTCCATTACTCCTTCACACTGTAAAATGATATTTGGGCCTTTTAAAAGACTTGGGAAGTTTTGTGAAATTAAGGACTATGGATTTAAAGAAGCCTTGGGGGATTAGATTTTTCCTCCTCTTTGAAGCATTTGAAACAACTTTAATCTGCTTTTAGACTTCTCTCCAATTTGGTATGGCATTCTAGTAGAGTACTGTTGCCTTCCTTGTGGAACTGATACTTCTGTGCCTCTTTTAAAATGCATGAAGAGAAATATTTGGGGCGGAGAACAAAAAAGCTTGAGTTTAAAGAACGAGACCTTTCAAGGCAAAGGGACTACTTCTAAGATGTTTGAAAGACAGTTTTAAATTTGTGTTTTGAGCGTAAGAAAATCAAACAAAGTCTAGTTGTATATGCAACCACAACAGTCTGACTGTTCACATCTAATTTTCTGATTGTTGGTCTTATGATATATATGGTGCTTTACAATGGGAAAAAAATTTAAATACTCTCATGTAATAGTACCACTCTGGAAGGCAGGCATTCTAATCCTTCTTTTACCAACAAGAAAACTGGGGCTCAGGGAGTTAAAATTTTGCTTAAAGAAAATGTAATATGTCAAGAATTTCAACTTGGGGTTCAGGGCTTTGAACCCAAGACCTTTTCCACCACATCTCATGACTTTTAACCTCTCATGTGGCCTGGGCAGACCCGGTCAGCTTTCCATGCCTTAGTTTCCTGATCTGTGAGTTGAAAATCATACCACTCTGGCTTCCTTTCAGGGCCTGGAGAATAGATTTTCCAGGATGTCCATCTATCATGTGACCACGATTTCTTGGAATGGTGTACAAGAGTCTGAATGAAACACACTCTGTATTATCCCAGGGAATGGGGAACCTGGAGAAGCAACAGACAGGAAAGAGGGGCACACACTTGTTCGCCTGGGGCCTTAATTCCCTGAAGCTATCAAAGAGGAGATAAGGGTATTATCAAAGTATGTGAAAACTCAACAGCTATGCAAGTCCAGAAGAACAGGGGCGCCTGCGTGGCTTAGTCTTAAGCGTCTGCTTTCTGCTCAGGTCATGATCTCAGGGTCCTGGGATCGAGCCCCGCATTGGGGTCCTGCTCAGCGGGAATCTTGCTTCTCCCTCTCCTACTCCCCTGTGTTCCCTTTCTCTCTGTCAAATAAATAAATAAAAGCTTTTAAAAAAAAATCCAGAAGAACATATAGTTTTGAAATGTCTAGGAAAATATTATATTCTCCTTTTTATTTATTTATAACAAGTATATCTACTCATTGTCAAAATAATCAATAGAAAAGTGCAGAATTAGAAAGTGCAATCCTTCCTTCAACGGTTCCTTCTCTGTCTCACTTGCTAGACTCCTCACTTTTAAGTCTGTTTATCTCCTAAAATTTTTTTCATTCAAATACTGTGTATGGGTGTGTTCACATCACTTTCTTCAGATTCACATATGTATTTTCTACAGATTTACATATGTATTTTTAAGAACACATATTGTTCTTCTAACTTGCCTTTTTAAAATTTTACAATGTATCATACATACCTTTCACTTCCACCCCCCCAGCTTTAAGAACCTGACAAATAAAAATTGTATATATTTGTGGTGTTGAACACACGGTGTTTTGATCTATGTGTACATTGTGAAAGGATTACCACAATCAAGCTATTTAACATATCACCTCATAGAGTTACTATTGTGGTGAGAAGATCTATTCTCTTTGCAAATTTCAAGAATGCAATACAGTACTACTAACTCTAGCCATCATGTTGTCCATTAGATCTCCAGAACTTATTCATCCTGCCATAGCTAAACCTTTGACCAACATCTTCCTGTTTCCTCCAAAGTCTGGCCTCTGATGACCCCATTCCAATCTCTGCTTTTATGCGTGCAACATCTTGAGACACCTCTCATTCTTTTTTTTTTTTTTTAAGATTTTATTTATTTATTTGACAGACAGAGATCACAAGTAGGCAGAGAGGCAAGCAGAGAGAGAGGGGGAAGCAGGGTTCCCACTGAACAGAGAGCCCGATGCGGGGCTCGATCCCAGGACCCCGAGATCATGACCCAAGCTGAAGGCAGAGGCCCTAACGCACTGAGCCAGCCAGGTGCCCCTCTTTTTTTTTTTTTTTTCTTAAGGATTTATTTATTTATATTAGAGAGAAAGCGTAAGCCAGCAGAGGGAGAAAGAGAGGGAGAGAAACCAACTCACCACTGAGCACGGAGCCAGATCCCCCAACCCGGAGATTATGACCTGAGTGGAAATCAAGAGTCAGACCCTCAATCAACTGAGCCACCCAGGCGTCCCCAAGACCTTTCACTCTTTTTAAAGCATGAGGAGAGTTTCGTTGTATGGATATGTCATAGTTGAGTTTACTCCCTTCCTACAGATGAAGATAGAGATTACTTCTGTTTTGCTTTTTTTTTTTTTTTTTTTTTTTTTTTTTTTTTTAGCTATTACAAATAATGCTTAGCCCTAGAAAACAATCTAGGGATAAATAGGCTAGGACAAACTTGGGAAAGAAAGATATAACAAAACCCTTACCAGTGAGCACCATGTGGGGCACCTGAGACAAGCAGGCCTTTCTCATCTCAGTTTAGTGCCTTGTTATTTCAGATCAAGAGCCAAAGAAAGAACCAGGCTGGAGGCAGGAGGGTGTGTGACGAGGTAAAGACAGGAAAAAAAAATGCACAGCAGCATTTCTGAGAAGTTGTTCAATTTGAACTACGTGTACATCTTAAAGAGAACTAAGTAGCAAGTGTGTAGGAACCCTGTGGAGAAACCACAGGACATGTAAGGAGCATTGTCTATGAAGCTCGGATTGATGGCATTTTAAGAAAGAAAATAACGGTGACAGTGAGAAAATGTTTGGGCGTTTAGTCTCTCATGTCAGTTCCCATAGAACAGGGGCTGGGTCTTCTTCCTCTGTAGCCTTGATACTTGGCATAATTCCTGAGAAGTAAAAGTGTTAATAAGATACTCGAAGAAAAGCAAAGGATACTACCCTCAGGAGGACCAAGTCTTTTGGACATGAGCCAGCAGAATCTACCTGAATGTAGATAAATCTTGATCTGTGACTTTAAAAAATTATTTTATAAAACGCTAAAACATTTAGCTTAAGCTGAGAAGCAAAAGATTTTAAAAACGGTGTCACTAAAAGCCTCTGTTAACTTAGTTTACAGAACATATATCTCTGTGTACTCTTGTGTTTCATTCATTGCCTGCTCAAAAATACATAACGAGTTAAGGTGTACCTGAATTGGTCATTGAATTTTTTTTTTTTAAAGATTTTATTTATTTATTTGACAGACGGAGATCACAAGTAGGCAGGGAGGCAAGCGGGGGTGGGGGTGTGTGCGGGGAAGCAGGCTCCCTGCTGAGAAGAGACCCTGATGCGGGGCTCAATCCCAGGACCCTGGGATCATGACTTGAGCCGAAGGCAGAGGCTTTAACCTACTGAGCCACCCAGGCGCCCCTGATCACTGAATTTTTTAAAATTATTTTTTAAACTTGATCATTTTTCTTGAACCTATCACTGAATTGTTTTGTGTCTAGTTGCCAGCTGTGTCAGTGGGCTGGTTTCTGCCTCTTGGCCTCAAGATTCATGTTCCTAAGTGAAGTAAAAAGGATCAAGTGACCCATGGCCTGTCTCCCGTCTTGTTAACAGAGAATTCAGGGAGATGTTTAAGACATAATCCTCTGTGTGATGGTCCTATTAACTGGCTAACTAGGGTCGAATCAACCGAAGTCTCAGATAACTAGATGTGTGTGTGTACATTCCTTATGATATTATTATGAAGAAAAGGCTAAGGGAAAGATAAGCAGACAGGGGCGCCTGGGTGGCTCAGTGGGTTAAGCCTCTGCCTTCAGCTCAGGTCATGATCTCAGGGTGCTGGGATCGAGCCTGGGATCAGGCTTTCTGCTGAGCAGAAAGCCTGCTTCCCCCTCTCTCTCTGCCTGCCTCTCTGCCTACTTGTGATCTCCGTCTGCCAAATAAATAAATAAAATCTTAAAAACAAAAAAAGAAAAATAAGCAGACAGATATGAAGGGATTCACTTTTTAAAAAAGAAAAGAGCGAGCTTAGACACCCTCACCGTCTACAACAGGGTCAGTAAATTACCAAAAATTTGCTAAAGGGAAGATTGTCAACCCTGTTCGCCATTGTTTGAATTCTCCAGAACGGTAACCCATACTCATCATAATGACCTCGACACACTAGGGGAAGAAAGACTCAATTGAACTGAGTAGCACTGCTCGTATTATATTCCAATTCTCCATATATTCATTCATTCAGTAAGCAGGAGCAGAAACAGTAGGTAATCAGGAAGACCACTCTCTAGTCATTCTGAATCAGCAGGATTGTTCTGTTGAGCTTTTTAATCACTTCTGTTCTCAATTCAACCTTGAATCCTCCCTCCCCACCTCGGCAGAAGCTCTAGTTCTTGTTGAGACATGCTTCAGAGGACTCTGCATAGTTTGTGGATAAAACTATCTGGTGGAGGGGCGCTTGGGTGGCTCAGTGAGTTAAAGTCTCTGCCTTCGGCTCAGGTCATAATCCCAGGGTCCTGGGATGGAGCCCCGCATCGGGCTCTCTGCTCAGCGGGGAGCCTACTTCCCCCTCTCTCTCTGCCCTGCTTCTCTGCCTACTTGTGATCTCTGTCTGTCAAATAAATAAATAAAATCTTTAAAAAAAAAAAAAAAAGAACTATCTGCTGGGAGGGACCCACCAGCCTTGTGAGAGGGAGGAATGATCTGTGTAGAAGGACATTTTTAGAACCGTCTTTTAGCAGTGTGACTCTGAGTGTGGAAAAATATACTGAGGGCTGCCATCTTGTGTTCTGGGTCTTCATTACTATATTGCTGTCTGACTCGGCTTCAGCTTCTTTATCATAAAAAAAAAAGAGTTCAGTTAGGTGATGGTGCCATGGAGATAAATACCTTCTACTAACACACGTAACAGGAATGTTGATAAAGCCACATCAAGATAAGTTTCTAAAATCTTAAAGATTTATGATTCTTTATAGAGATTTCCCCTCCCCCCTCCCCAGGAAATTCTAAGGGCACTTATCTTTTTTTTTTTTTTTAAGATTTTATTTATTTATTTGACAGAGATCACAAGTAGGCAGAGAGGCAGGCAGAGAGAGGAAGGGAAGCCGGCTCCCTGCTGAGCAGAGAGCCCGACATGGGGCTCAATCCCAGGACCCTGGGATCATGACCTGAGCCAAACGCTGAGGCTTTAACCCACTGAGCCACCGAGGCGCCCCTAAGGGCACTTATATTAGACACCAGTCCTAAGGGTATGTTCCCACCTCCCTCACCCCCCCCCCCCCCAATGAGGCATTCCTTATACTCAGGGATTCTGGAAAGAGCCTCTCCCTTCTAAATTAGATCAACTGTAAACCTTGTCTTTCCTGAAGGTCATGAGAGCCTGGAGTTTGTGTCGGGGACTCAGAGCTATAAACCTGACATATGGTCCTATGCCAGCAGTAACATTCTTATTGCTCTGCCCAAAAAATCTTTGTAGCTCCCTGAGCTCAGGGAGACCCACCTGCTTTAGCCCATCTGATGGTGAGGCCTATCTTCCTTCAGCCAACTTAGGGTCCCTCAAAGCGAAGTCCTTCACAGGGCTATTGATTGGGATTCCAAATTGAAGCTGATTTTGGCCTGGACTGAAGCCATCACCAATTTAGAGGAGTGAAGAAAGCCTCAGCTGCAGGTCTCTTAACCAGTCTCTGTGAGGCAGGTAATGTGTCATGACACCCTTTGGTAAAGATGAGTTTTCTGAACTGGCTCTGGAGTTCCTGGAATTGGTTCTCTAATCTGATTAGAGTTAAAGGCACTATTGACTGTATTTCCTGTAGCACTGATAGTCCGTGGTGTGTTGTGGAAATAGAGATACACAAAGCATCCGTGCTCCTAAGTTATTTAGGTGATCCTAAATATTGACAAAAGGCAATGTCCCGGGTGCCCACATAATATGCTTCTCCAAAGAAAATCCGTGGCTGGCTCTTATAGGAAAGAGTTATGCTCCCCTCGTTCCCTTTCCTATTACTACAGAGACTTATCGCTGACCTGAAGAATGTGGCTTTGGAAATGGTTGGTTTGGCTTTGTGGGTGGCTGAAAGCCCCTGGGGCTGGGAGCAGCAGCTTGGAGTAAGTGCACGCTGTGTCACTCGGCCAGAAGAGATCTCATGAGGCAACATGAAATGGTGTCTGTTTGGGTCATTTTTTTCTTTTCCTTGCCTCACTGTCCCATTTTTAAGACTTAACGTAATAAAAACAACCATGACAACAGTGATCATTCACATGGCCTTTAGTATGTGCCAGGCACAGAGCTCTCAGGCCGTAGCAGATTCTTTTTTTTTTTTTTTTTTTTTTTTTTCGTAGCAGATTCTTGTATTTCATTTTTACAATGACACGATGAGGTAGGTATTATTATTAACCCCATTTTACAGGTAGGAAAAAGGAGGCAAATCCAAATAGGTAATGGACAAGGAGCCAGGATTGGAAGCCAGGAAGTCTGGCTGCAGAGCCTAGGCTCTCGGTGCACTTGAATGACTCATTGGTCTGGTTTGTGTTGCAACCTCCCCAAGCCACTCAGTGTGCTATGATCTTGGACTGGACCCTAAAACTCTTCGAGCCTCTGCCTCTAAATCTTAATGGGGAATAAGAACAGCTTCGGTCCGATGCAATTGCTGTGAGCCCGAAGTCAGATGCAAAGGGCTCAGTCTGGGGCCTGTACATCATAAGGGCTCAGTAACTGGGCTTCGCGTTTACTAAGACACCAACATACCATGGGCACAGTCAGCTCAGCCCAGCTATGACATCAGTGATGGAAGGATACTGTGCTTGGTAGTGGGTAAGGGGGTGACTGCAACACCGTGGGACAGATAGCTCTGGACGCAAGAGTACCAGGCAGAGAGTAAGGACACTTGGGCAAAATGGGTGTGCTTCCAAAACAGCTTAGAAAAGTTTTGCTTTGGGAAAAAGATTTAGTGCGCCTTGTTCTAGAAAGGGGAGTCAAGTGACTAGGAGAGACTACAAATTGGTTCGGCTCCGTAGACAGACTGGCTGTCTCCCCTCCCTTCCACCCTGACACCAGTCACCTCTGATGTGGCACGAAGAGACTCTCCCCTGTAGAGATCCTCTGAGTCCCAATTAATGACCTACCCGAGGAAGCGTCTTGATTTCAGGAGGAGACACTGAGAAGTGAGGGAACGAAGCCCACATATGTCAGCCTGGGTTTGAGTTATGGGAGGTCACGGGTCAGCAGTCCAGGCTGGAGGCAGTTCGCTAAACTAACCAACGTAAAAGAGACCTGCAGGAAGGGAACAAAGAAAAATTGTATCAAAAATTAAAATTAGGGGTGCCTGGCTCAGTGGGTTAAAGCCTCTGCCTTTGGCTCAGGTCATGATCCCGGGGTCCTGGGATCGAGCCCCACATTGGACTCTCTGATCCGCAAGGAGCCTGCTTCCTTCTCTCCCTCTTTCTCTGCCTGCCTCTCTGCCTACTCGTGATCTCTGTCTGTCAAATAAATAAATAAAATATTTTTTTAAAAAAATTAAAATTAGGGGTGCCTGGGTGGCTCAGTGGGTTAAGCCTCTGCCTTCGGCTCAGGTCATGATCTCAGGGTCCTGGGATCTAGCTCCGCATCGGGCTCTCTGCTCGGCAGGGAGCCTGCTTCCTCCCTCTCTCTCTGCCTGCCTCTCTGCCTACTTGTAATCTCTGTCTGTCAAATAAATAAATAAAATCTTAAAAATTTAAATTTAAATATATCTGTGCAGTGGAATATTATCTGACCACAAAAAGCAGTGAAGTTCTGATGCATGCTACTTCAGGGATGAACCTTGAAAACATTATGCTGGGTGAAAGAAGCCAGGCACAATGGACTCTTTCTTGTATCCTGTTGTAGGATTCCATGCATAGGCACCCTTCATATACGTGGAATCATATAATGTGTGGAAAGGAGATTAGTTATTGCAGGGGAGGGAAAATGACCCGATGGGTGTGAGGTTTCCTTTTGGCTGATGAAAATGTCTGGAATCGTATAATGTTGATGGTTGCACAATACTGTGAATAAACTAAAAACACCACTGAATTGTGCGCTCAAGAAAGTAAAGTGATGTTTTATGTTAAATGAGTTTTATTCCAAATAAAAAATTAAGCAATAAATTCTCACATTCTAAAACAAAAATATCTAAAAGGTATGAAATAGTCATTGATGGACGTTTTGGTGTTTTGCAGATTTTGGCTAAGGCGAATAAAGCTGTTATGAATACTCCTGTTCGGGTTCTTTCATTTCTGGGGGATACGTGCCCAGGGGTTAATTGCTGGGTCATATGGAAAGTCTATGTTCAGTTTTTTAAGAAATTGCCAACCTGTTCTCCAAAGTCACTGTACGATTTTACGTTCCCACCAGCCACGTACGAGAGATCTGGTTTCTCTGATTCCCTGTGAGCATTTGGCATTGTCACTATTTTCACTTTAGCTCTCTCAGTAGGTGTGTTGTGGTATCTGGTCATGGTCAAACGCATTCCTCTCATGGCTGGTAACGTTGAAGACCTTTTCTCGAGCTTTTTTGCCCTCCGTATGCCCTCTTCAATGACATGTCTCTTATAGGCTGCCCATTTTCTAATTCAATTCTTTGTTTTTACTCTCAACCTTCGAGCATTCTTTGTATGTTCTAGGTACAAATCCTTTGTCAGACGTGTGGTTTGCAAATAGTATTTTCTCCCAGTCCACGGCTTGTCTTTTCGTCCTCTTTACATAGTCTTTCACACAGCAAAAGCTTTGAATTCTTCTGAAGTGTAATTTATACCTTTTTTTGATGGATTGTGATTTTTGGTGTCGGGTCTAAGACTCTTCATCGAGCCTGAGACTTACTTTTTGAAAGAACATTTTTTTTTTCCTAAGTCTAAAAAGACATACCTATTGTAGACCATTTGGAATAGAAAGAAAAGCTCAATGGAGAAAGTTAAAATCACTAATAAAGTCAGCATCCAGAAATATGTTTGGTATTAGATACCAGGACTCACAACTTAATAAAAATGTCACCTCCTTTATAATGGGAAAACAGAACCCTCCAAGAGTAAACTGCTCTATTGAGTACCAACCCGAGTGCTCAGGAAAGGTGCTTCTCTTAATGCCAAGATCAGCTGT
Source organism: Mustela erminea (assembly GCF_009829155.1). Taxonomy (NCBI): domain Eukaryota; kingdom Metazoa; phylum Chordata; class Mammalia; order Carnivora; family Mustelidae; genus Mustela; species Mustela erminea. Next base: position 84,383,292 of record NC_045622.1, on the reverse strand, counting down.
GGGAGTTGCCATTCAGAAAAGGCTAAGAACTACTGACCCAAACAGTGAAACTCATGTTTATGAACCACAGCTGTTAGTCACACACTGTAATTGCTCCACCAGATAAAGAAGCTATTTAGGAGAGCAGGTTGCTATAGCTGAAAAGAAACAGAAAATAGACTTTAGGAAATCACAGGATGGTAACTAAGGGGAATGTCAGGTTTGAAGGTGGAACAGATCTCTGGGTATTCACCCACCTGCGCCAGGCTGATCTTGCACGAGGAGGACCAGCACTGGCTGATGTTCTGTTTTGTTGGAGGGAAACCGGTGGAGGTTCTCTTTTTCAAGTCCTGGTAGGTGGGGGCCTCTGATGGCTAGAATCCTCCAGCGGGCCCGCTTCTGGGCACCTGGAGCTTTGCCTCTTGCCTCGCCCCCTCCCCTGCCCGACATGGTGATGACGCAGTAACAGTTGTGATCAGAGCGGGAACTCCCAACAGTACTCACCCCTACTCTCACCCCACCCCCTCCACACAACAGATGTGAGCAAATCTTCAAACTAAGCATTAGACGGATTTCAGAGGCATTGCGCCCTATGCATCACCACCAACCTCCCGAGAAATTGATATTTTATGAAAGGGCATTTTGTGGGGCTTCTAGGTGCCTCAGTCAGTTAAGCCTCTGACTCTTGGTTTTGGTGCAAGTTAGGATCTCAGGATGAGGAGATCGAGCCCTGGGGCTCCCTGTTGAGCAGGGAGTCTGCTTCCCCTCTTTCTCCTCCTGCCCCTCTCCCATGCACCTGCTTTTTCTCTCTCTCAAGTAAATAAATAAATCTAAGAAAGAAAGAAAGAACAGTTTAAGAGAAACTTGCTGTTTAAATTGTTCAGTGACATTAGGAAACAACCCTGAATGTGAT